>NW_012133858.1:18845191-18913707 GCF_000956105.1 Propithecus coquereli | reverse complement strand
TGGCCAAAAAACATACGAAAAAATGTTCAACATCACTAATCATCAGGGAAATTCAAATGAAAACCACAATGAGATACCACCTTACCCCTATCAGAATGGCAATTATTAAAAAGTCAAAAAACAGTAGATGCTGGAGTGGATACAGAGAGAAAGGAATTCTTATACACTGTTGGTGGGACTGCAAATTAGTACAACTTCTATGGAGAACAGTGTGGAGATTCCTCAAAGAAATAAATGTAGACTACCATTTGATCCAGCAATCCCACTGCTGGGTATCTACCCAAAGGAAAACAAACCATTTTATCAAAAGACACCTGCACTCATGTTTATTGCAGCATAATTCACATTTGCAAAGATATGGAAGCAAACTAAGTACCCTTCAATTCATGAGTGGATAAAGGAAATGTGATATATGTATACCATGTAGTACTACTCAGCCATAAAAAGGAATGAAATAATGCCATTTGTAGCAATGTGTAAGGAACTAGAGACCATTATCCTAAGTGTAGTCTCTCAGGAATGGAAAACCACACACCACATGTCTCACTAATAAGTGGGAGCTGAAAATGGGTACACACAGGCACAAATTGATATAAAGGACATAAGAAACCAAGAAGGGGGAGGGCGAGAGGGTGAGTGTGGAATAAAAACTTACCTATTGGGTACAATGAACACTATTCTGGTGGTGGGCACACTAAAAGCTCTGACTTCAGCATTATACAAGATATCCTCGTAACAAAAACACTTGTACCCTCTTAATTACTATTTTGAAATTAAAAAAACTAAAAAAAGTGACATTAAAAAAATTTTTAATATAACAAATTAAAATTCTTTTTCCCTCCCTCCCTCCCTCCTTCCTTCCTTCCCTTCCTCCTCCTCTACTGGATCTTTATTTTAGATCTTCTCTTCCTTTCCTCACTATCCTTTTTTTTTTTTGAGACTGGGTCTTGCTCTGATGCCTAGGCTAGAGTACAGTGGGCTCATCACAGCTCACTGCAACCTCCAACTCCTGGGCTCAAGTGATCTTCCTACCTCAGCCTCCTGAATAGGTAGGACTACAGACATGCACCACCACACCCAGTTAATTTTTCTACTTTTTGTAGAGAAAGGGTCTTGCTCTTTCTTGGGCTGGTCTCGAACCCCTGACCTCAAGTGATCCTCCTGCCTAGGTCTCCCAGAGTGCCTCACTATCCATTTTTAAGAGTGAGGCACTAGTAAGCTCATTGAAATCTCTGTGTGGGGGCAGGGCTGGTTGAATGGTGGGCCACACCTTGAGGTTGTCAGGTAGGAAGCAAATGTTTTACTGGGGACTCCTCCACCAATGCTGGTATCAGTAGGTCTTTCTCTTGGGCCAGTTAGTTTACCCAGCAGGGCCTTCCCCAGCCCCTTTCCTCAAGGGAGTAAGCCAGGTTTCCAGAATTCTGGGAGCCCAACAGGGGAGGGGATGGGGGATTGCATTGTTTAGAAACGAGACTTTCACTTCAGCCCGCTGTTTTCAGTATGGTGCCCTACTTCTTCCTTCTGCTACACCTGGTGCCTTCCCCCAAGTCCAGAGTCTTTTTCCTTCAGCCTCTCCAGAGAGTAAACCTCCTGTATTTTGTGGGGTAGGGTGAACAAAGCCATTTGACTACAAGGGCTGGGAGAGGGGAAGCTTCAACTCATCCTTGTTTTTTAGTCTAACTCCATCCCATCAGCTTCAGAGTTACCCATACCTCCATTTTAGAAACTTTCCTGTTTTTTTTTGTGTTGTTGTTGTTGTTTTTCAGATCAAATTGGCTTCCTTTTTGAAAGTGTCTCCATCCCCTGCCTGCCCTGGAGGCAGCTTTCTCTTCTCTGGTATGTCAGTTAATACTCATCCAACGAGTAGTATCCTGCTTCCAAAAGTGTTTGGCATCTTCCATTAGCTATTATCTCTTCTCTTGTTCTTACAGTCCTCGTGGGTTTACACCTTACTACTTTACTATCATTTTAGGAACAGAGTCAAATGCATATTCTTAATGTGCCAAGTCTATCAGGAAATTCTCTTCCTGTTTCTGCTGCCACACTCTTCAGCCTGACTCACATTTCCAGTCTGAACTACTCTCCAAACAAACCCAGCTCTTCCCAGCCTCCTTACCTTTGCTGATAAAGTTGCTGGAATATTTTCCCAATCTCCTTTCCATCAGGGCTAATCTTAAGTATCATATCTATGAAACCTTCTCTAATTGTCACTGCCAGAAAGACCCTTGCCCCCTCGAATGCTCACTGCATGTTTCACTTCTCCTAAAGCACCTTTCAAATGGTATGAACATCCATTGCTGATATACCAAGTTCCTTGAGGGAAGGAACAACAGCTTACCATCTTTAATCCCTTTCAACTAGCAGTTGATCAGCGTATATATACGTACACACACATTTATAGAATAATAAGAATTGTAACAATGAAATGTCTGTCCTACTGCATACAGGCATTTTAACCACATTGGCCTCTAGCACTCACAGTAATTCTGCAAGGTAGAGTATTGGTTTCAATTTTTAGATGAGAAAACTCATGCTCCAAAATGTTAAAACAACTTTCCAAGGTCCTGTAGCCAGCGAAAGGCAGGAGCAGAATGTAAGCACTCATTTCTCTGTCTCTAAGGTCTATATTTTTATCCCAGCTGCTTTGTTTCAGTTATCTTTTTAATTTTTACATTTTGTTTGTTACCTTTGTTTTATTAACGTGGATACTTAACATTTTTCTTTCACCTCTGTGCTACTCTCACCACTCTGAAAATCTAGGTACAGTGTGGTTATCTTGCTCATTTCAAACTCTTGTCCCTAAAGCTGGAATCCTCAGCTTGACTCCTGTGGATCCATGCCTGTCACTTACCAGGCATTTACTCTCTGCCAAGCAATTAGTAATAAGTATGGTTAAGGGCAAGGGCTCTGAAGACAGGTTCAAATCCTGGCCTCTCTACTTATTAGCCATGAGTGTGAGCAAATTATGACCTCTCTACGCTTCAGTTTCCTCTTTTGTAGAATGGACTTAATAATACCTGTAGTAGATACCACATAAGGTAATGGTGAAAAATAAATGAATTAAATACACGTAAACTGCTTAGAAGAGTGTGTGGCACTTTACAGGTACTAATTAATGTTACCTATTATAATCACACACTTTATCTCATGTAACTTAAACTTCATACCAACCTCATGAGTTGGAAATTATTATTATAACTTTGAGCCTGATATACAGATACAAATTGAGGTCTTTCTTACTCTAAAACCATGTTCTTAACTATTATGCTATACAGACAGAGAGACAGATGATATTTGTGGATATTTTGCAGGCTTTCACATTTCGTAAATCTATGAACAAGAAGATAGCGGACACCTTTGGTCTCCAGTGCAACTCTAGAGAATGTGAGTGCATCATTACTGTGTAAGGGTAAGAGCCATCTTAGGCTGGCAGCCAGAAAACCTCCAGCCCTCACTGCTGTGTGGATCCCCAGCCCCAGCTCCCCTCTACTCCCACCTCTGGGCCTCATTTTTCTCTTCTAAGGGATGAAGGGTAACACTGGCCACCTTCAAGAGCCCTTCTGAGGCTCCTCGTGAAAGCTTCTAGCAAAGCATCTGCTGAATGCCAGCACCATCTGGTGGCCATGGGCCATAACCCAAGCCATTGCTTCCCATACCGATGCCACATTAAGTTTGCCTGGCATTTCAAATTTTAAAAAAATGGTTGACATGTCCACACGTCATCTTTTGAGCAACTTGATGAGATAGGTAGGACAGGTGTTGGTACTGTCTTTTACTGACAGGAAGCAGGTGGCCAAAGAGGCTTGGTGAATGGCATGGAGTCATACTGCAAGCTCGTTGGCTGTCACAGCCAGGTTTAAAAGGCTTAAACTACCTCTGAAACAGATTTAGCAGACGTTTATTGAAAACCTACCAAGTATGAGATGCTTCACATAGGTCATTTAATTTAGTCTGAGCGTACAAATGAGACTCAGTGAGGTTAAATAATTTATGCAGCATAGGGTGTGACAGAGGCAGGATTCGAACCCAGATTCTATGACTTTACCCAGCCATATTTCTCCTCTTCCTCAGTGCCTGGGGCTGGCCCTGAAGCACACAGAACAACCAAAGCTTTTACTCTCCAGAATTCTGTAGTTCTTCAGGATTGAATTCCTAAATTTTAGCTTGGCTGATAGCCACCCAGAATATAGACTACATTTTCCAGCCTCCCTTGCAGCTAGATGTGGGCCAATGATAAGTAAGCAGGACTGGTGTGTGCAATTTCAGGAAAGAGTCTTTTTTTTTTTTTTTTTTTTTTTTTGAGACAGAGTCTCACTCTTTTGCCCGGGCTAGAGTGAGTGCCGTGGCGTCAGCCTAGCTCACAGCAACCTCACACTCCTGGGCTCAAGCGATCCTCCTGCCTCAGCCTCCCCAGTAGCTGGGACTACAGGCATGCGCCACCATGCCCGACTAATTTTTTCTACATATTTTTAGTTGTCCGATTAATTTCTTTCCATTTTTTGGTAGAGACGGGGTCTCGCTCTTGCTCAGGCTGAGGAAAGAGTCTTTGAAGTGAGTGGGCATATTCCTCTTTGCTGGAAGCTTCTAAAACGGCTCCCAGTGACTCCACTTTCTGGAAATCATACCCTTGTCTCCTCTTCTGCCCTTGAGTGTGGGCTGGAACTATTGCTTCTAACTAATAGAATGTAGTGTAAAACAATGGGAAGTCACCTCTAAGGTCAACTTCCAAAAGACTATGACTTCCATTTCATCCACATTCTTGCTGGCTCTTCTTGCTTGCTTGCTTGGATGAAGCAAGCTACCATGTTGTGAGCTGCCTTATGGAGAAGCCCACGTGATATTCTAGGTGAGGGTGCCTGTGGCCAACAACCAGTGAGGAACTGAGGCCCTCAGTCCAACAGCCTGCAGCAAATAGAATCTTGCCAATAACTATGTGAGTGATTTTGGAAGCAGATCTTTCCCAATTTGAGCGTGGAGATTTCTGCAGCTTGGGCCAACACCTTGGTTGCGCACTTGTGACAGATCTGGACCAGAGGACCCAGCTAAGCCCTGCCTGGATCCCTGACTCACAGAAACTATAAGGTAATGCATGTTGTTGTTTTAAGCCTGTAATTTTTTTGGTAGTTACACAGCAATAGACAACTAATATGCCTTCCTCCTTCCTTTTCTCTTCCTTGCTAATTGGAAAATGGATGTAATGGTTGGAACAGATGTCTTGGACCATGGGATAGACTTGAAAATTGAGGTCCTTCATAGAGAAACAGAAGTGAGACAGAAGGAGTCTGGGTCTTGACACAGTGGATCACTGCTATTATTTTGAATTATCTTTCATCCTCAGCTGACTCTAACCTTTCTTTTTTTGTTTTAAAGAGGTAATATGTGCCCTTTTATGTCAGCAAGGCTATCTCCAGGCAAAATGGTGAAATAGGTCAAATTTGCCTTTGATGCCCTTGTTGTTTCTGCATCTTCTATACTCTTTCCTTGACCTTTTCCTTTTCCCAAGCCTCTTCATTGCCCTCCCTCTCCACCCTCTTTTTGCAATCGAGTTCTGGCAGGGTGCCCATGATGCCAGTCCTCAGTTCAAAGGCTAGTAAACGCTGTGTTAGTGTACTTACAGGAGTGTAGGAGGGGTGGCAGGGGTGGAGCTGGAAGACAAAACACTCTGAGCAGATTTCCAATGATAGCGTTTCTGGAATTGTGAAATTATCAGAAGAAATGTTTTTAAATAGTGAGATATTCAAGGTTTCTCTCAAATCCACATGGGCTGCTACTTACTCTAAGGCTGAAGGAATGAAGGATGAGGAAAGGCACTGGAATGAATTAGTGAATGAAAAGGGAAAGGCAGCCTGTTGTCGAGAATACAAAATGGTAGAGAATATAGATCCCATTCCTTTTATGACTTTGAAAAGCAATTTATGGGTGCCTCCTCCATTTTTTGTTGTTAGTCTAGTAATGTTTGAATATAAAATATGATTCTTGCTAAAGGTCAGAGGAAGTTAGCCTTTTGAGTGTCCATAATTTATTTCTATTATGAATCTTATAAATATTGCATTTTTTAGCATTTTCCTGGCTAGGGTTCAGGGGCTATTTCTTATTTCTATTTGTGTTCTTGGCACCAAGCATGTTGCTTGGTACATAGCAGGCACTCAATAAATGCTTGTGTGTGCTGTAAGGTGGGTACTTTGTCCCTTGATCCCTACTTTGGGAAGCATTCTCAGGTCTGTGCATGTGACACCTCCTTCATATATAATTATGGGCTGTCATTACAAAATTTGTTCATTTATTTATTATTATAAAAATGTATGGAGTTCCTACTATGTGCCAGATACTATTCTAGATGCTGGGGGTACAACCACAAATGAACTAGAAAAAAGTCTCTGCTCTCGTGGTGCCTATGTACTAGTGGGGAAGACAGGAACTTAGATAAGTAAAATATGTAGTATGCTGGGTGATGTTAAGTACTATAGAGAAAAATGAAGCTTAATAAGGTGGTCAGGGAGTGCTGGGGTCATGGAAAGGTAGTCAGGGAAGAATTCACTCAGGTGACTGTGGGAGAAGCAGTCTATGCTCCCTGGAATTCTGTGTACTCCTCTACTCTTTTGGCCTCCCTTGTAGCAAAGCAAGGCCAGGTGGCTGGTGCTGGCCAATGGACAATGAGCAGAAGGGGCACATGTCACTTTAAGGCCAAGACAATTTAGAGGCAGTGGACTTTCTCTATCCCTGTCTTCTGCCTCAGAGAACTTGGAGGCCATGTGTTGAGATGAGAGTGTCACCAGGTGGAAAGAAACTGGGTTCCTGACAAGTGGATGGGAGAGAGAATTCCTCCCCCATCTTCCTTGTATTTATTGCCCTGACTAATGCAGTGACATTTGAGCAAAGCCTGAAGAAGATGAGGGAGTGAGCAGTGGGGTTATCTTGGGGGAAGAACATTCCAGGCAGAGGGAACATGAGAATGACACCTGTATTAGCTTGAGTAATTTACAAATAATCAATTTTACTCCTACCCAGCCTACTTGGATGTTTCAACTCAATTAAAAACCCTGTATACCAGGTTTTGGTTTGGGTTTTTTGATTTTAATAGACTTTATTCTTTAGAGTAGTTTTAGGTTCCCAGCAAAATTGAAAGGAAGGTACAGAGATTTCTCATACACCACCTTCCCCCACCCCTCATATACACAACCTCCCACATTATCAACACCTGCCACCAGAGTGGTACATTTGTTACAACCGATGAACTTACACTGGCACATCATTACATCATTACCACCCAGATCTATAGTTTGCCTTAGGGTTCACTCTCAGTGTTGTGTATTCTGTAGATCTGGACAAATTTATGACATGTATCCACCATTATAGTATCATACAGAGTAGCTTCACTGCCCTAAAAATTCTGTGCTCCAACCAGTTTCCTTTTTACAAAAGGAAAAAAAGGCCAGTTTACTTTGCAATTGTGAGCAAAAAAGGAAATGACACAATTACCCATGTCTTATTCTCTGCCTTTTGTTCCCAGGTACAGACTTTTTTTCCTTCAGGAGAGATGTGGCTTATTCTAGATGCAAGGTTAATAGTGATGTCTGGATCATGGTCTCCATCGTTCTCGTCTTGGAGAGAGCTGGAGGAGTATGGCTGGGTGTCAGGACACCACCCAACTGCAGCAGTCCTCCAGTGGAGCTCCCCTCCCAGCTCCTGCACATGAGGCAGGCCAGCACTCACTGATTCCCACCCCCCAAGGCTCCTGTAGCTCACGTGGGGCTTTTTTCCCATTGGCTTAATTTCCCCCAAGACAACTTCACAAAATTCCATTTTAATCACTATCTGCTTAACTGTTTTGTCTTACTTAGAGAGACAAGTTTAATAAATTCAAACATTCTTGTGTCTAGGTCTCACTGACCTGTACAAAGTTAACTTTGAAGAATGGTGCATGTTAAGCCAAAACATACCCTCTGAACCCTAAACATAGTACAGTTTCTGAGACTCTTTCCAAAGGGAAGAAAATTGTAGCAATACTCTGTATAGAAAAATTCCAATAGGTAAGCTGACACCACTTTTACCTTTAAAAAAAATCCCAATGGTTATGTTTAGGTAATTACAAATGAAATTTTAAGAAACTTCTTATATCAATGTTTCTCAAACTCGAATGTTGTTGAGATTCCTTATAAGGGGAAAAGATTCTCACAGATCTCTAGAGTTGGCTTATATTATTTTTATAGTGTTGCATACATATATATATATATATATGCAAATATAAAACTAAAGAAAGGACTCTTTATTTTTGGAGATTGTATACATCTATAAAACCAAAACAAATTTATAAATTAAACACAAACAAAACTACCAAATGAGGAAATTCAAATCTACAATGTTGATTTAATATAAGAAATGACATTTTGCTGAAACCAAATTGTCTCCCTCAACATGAATATTTTACTGATTGTAATAGCTAAGAACTATTTAACCACATACCATGTGATGACTCAATTCTCCAACTAACCTTTGTTAATACAGTATACCACAATATAATTCAGCTATAACTTGGTGTGACCACATCATTTATTTTAAAAATTCTTCTCTGTTTTTTTCTTATAGGTCTGTTACAATTCACTTAGTACTGTTTGCCAATCACAAATCCAAACATAGGCAGTGAAATTGCATTCCAAGAATAACTATAAAGGATTGATAAATTTATAAAGATATTCTGTTCCACTAGTAATCCAATACAGATTAAAATGAGAGGCCATTTTATCTGTCAAATTGGCAAACCTATTTTAGAAGATAAAATAAATGCTGGTGGGTATGCGTGGTGGGCACCCTTGAGCACTTCTGGTGAGAATAAAAACTGGCCTGACCTTTCTGGAAAGCAAATTGACAATAGGTAAGGCTTGAGAGCTTTCAAAGCCTTTGAATCAGAAATTTCACTTACAGGTTTCTAGCCTAAGGAAATAATTTTAAAATGTGGGCAAAGATTTCAGCATAACGATATTCATGGCAATGTTCTTGTTAATAGTGAAAACTAGAAACCCCTCTAAATGTCCAAAAATAGTGGAATAATGAAATAAACTATGTGATCAATAATTACATAGCCATTACAAATAATATTTGTGAACAATTTTAATTACAGTGGGTAGTGCTCAAGATATAACAGTGAGGGAAAAAAGCAGGAATCAGACCAAATTATATATCTCATATATAAAGAATATATAACTGTATATTCTATGTAGTTCTATTATATCAAAAATGTAAATATGCGAAGAAAAAGACCCAATGAAAATAAGTAGAAAAGTGCCTTTTTCTGGAAAGTGGGTGATTTCTGCTTTTTTTTATTTCCTGAATTTTCCAAGTTTTCTCTAATAAACATACTTTCATTTTTTAATTAATGCAAACAGCCCTGACACTATTTCCCTGTGAGCAGAGGTACATACAAGGGCTGTTGCTTTGGAGAGGTCTCAGAGGCAGTGTGGACCATCCTAAAATACTCACTGTGAGCTGAAATCAGCTTCCCTACAACATCCACACACACAGATCCTAGTTTTACTTTCTAGAGCTACGCAGAATAAGTCTATGAGTGTCGTAGAGGTATTTCGAAAAGGTCATTTGGCAACCTTCCCACCTCTTACCCCTATAACCTGCTCCCCCCATTTCTACCAATTTCCTTTCTGCCCAATACTTTCAGCAGTTGTCTGTTGCACAAGCTTTCTCGTCTCACCAGCCTTCTGACCCTCTTCTAGCTAGATAGTCTCCTATTTAATAGTGTTCCTCTAAAAATACAATAATCAGAACCACAGGCAGATTTCCAGACTTCTAAAGCATAGCCAGAATCATGCCACTCCTCTGCTGGTGACCCTGGGGAGGCTCTTACCAGAGCAGCAGATCCCCCCACTCCCCGGCCCTCGGCTTAGCATTCAATGTTATCTTGGATCTGGCCCCAGCCCTTCCAGCCTCATATCCCAGCCTACCTCTAACACACTGTGTGCCAGCTATGCCAGTGCCTTTGTACTGTGGGATACTCCGCATCACTGAGTAGCCAACGTAGTAGCCAGCATTTCTTTTTTTTTTTTTTTTTTGAGACAGAGTCTCACTCTGTTGCCCTGGCTAGAGTGAGTGCCGTGGCGTCAGCCTAGCTCACAGCAACCTCAAACTCCTGGGCTCAAGCAATCCTCCTGCCTCAGCCTCCCGAGTAGCTGGGACTACAGGCATGCACCACCATGCCCGGCTAATTTTTTCTATATATTTTTAGTTGTCCGATTAATTTCTTTCTATTTTTAGTAGAGACGGGGTCTCGCTCTTGCTCAGGCTGGTTTCAAACTCCTGAGCTCAAACAATCCGCCCGCCTCGGCCTCCCAGAGTGCTAGGATTACAGGCGTGAGCCACCGCGCCTGGCCCATCATTTCTTTTTTAAAGGAGTAGAATAGAACAGAAAATACCAAGTTGCATTGCACATACGAAGAGCAATTATCATTTCGGGATATATCTACACACGCGTGCACACACATACACATACACTGTGTGTGTATGTATATAACAGGTCATGGTTGAAATGTATTTCTTACTGTGGGAGATGATTAAAGAAGTCTGAAAGCCACTGCCCATACCATGGCCACATCAGTCCCCAAACTTGCTCTGTCCTACCTTTGATTCCCCTGTTCCCTGCTCTCCACCTACTGAAACCCTTCAAGGCCCTGATAAGTTACCACTTTCTCCCTGAAGTGTTCCACCATTTCCCCTCATCTGTGATGCTAAAATGGTGCTTCAATGCCTTTCTTTATATCATTCAAAACAGCCAGCCGTGGTGTGATGTCTGTACATGGAGTTCTTAGACAAAGAGCACCTGGAGGCGGGGCTGTGTCTGACCCACCTCTAGGTCCTCCAAAGGCCCAGCAGTGTAGTGAAACTGGTTAATGCTCAATAAATGTCTGCCAAACAGAATATTTTCTGTATCTCCTTCCAAGAGCACCTTCTTGGGTTCTTCCTCCTATTTTCCTGGCCACAGGCCCCCCAGCAGACCTAAGATCTGTGTCCTGGGGCCCATGTTATCTACAGTGATGACTGTAAGAACCAGTCTGTTCTGAAAGCTTTCATCTTTCTTCAGGAACAATAAGAGGAATAAACATATGTTTTTATCCATTTTAAAGCTGTCTCCTTTATTTGGGAGTGTGTCTCTCCTATATTTTTGATGTTAAGATGTGTTTTGGAGGGAGCAATATTGATGATATATATTAAAAGATAATAGTTGGTTTTTAGTATGTGCTTGCTTATGGTCCTTATATGACAAAATAAAAAACTGGCAATTCTGTGTTCATCTTTTTTAAAAAAAAGTTTGAAAAAAATATTTTACTGGTTTCAAACTCAAAAAGCCAGGAAATGAACTGCCCTTTTTGGGCTGGCTGCACATAGGTTTACTTTCTTAAAGGCCAGATGAACTGAATTCATCTGACAGAATTCATAGGGCTGTAGGAGACTTTCTCCTGTCACCTCAAGGACTGCTATTTATCAGTCTACACTCCTCTGACATTTCCACGCTCCAGGTCCTGAAGATGTTAATCACCCACTTAGTCCAAGGGGTGAGATGAGCTATCTCTGGCCCTTTAAATAGGGGCGTGGTGTAGAGGCGCGGACCGCCCAGGAGGGAGAGAGATGAGAGGAGGAAAGCGGAAGCGTGGCCACTAGTGGTGGCTACTGCGCGTGCGTGAGGCTAGAGTAGGGGCGGGGTCACGTGGGCCGGGGGTCCTGGGCCGGAATGGCTGCAAGCTCAGGTAACCAATCTCCCGAGAGCGGGCCAGTAGGGAGGAGACAGGACTCAGGGGCTGAACTGAGTAAGGGTGGGAGGAGAGCGCGCGCCAGTCCCTAAGCCTCGGCCTCTTCCCCCGCGCTACAGCGGCGCGATCTCTGCGAGCTGACGGAGCAGCCCCTGACGGGCTAACTGGACCGGGGCCACCGGCCGGGCGGGGTTGACTTTTGGGTGGAGGGGCGTGCCCTGCATTTGGCCCGGAACTGGGTCAGGCAGTTTCCACTTGTTGGTTTCAAATGAATGTAAGGCTGAGGGACAGGTGCGCCCACTCCCCCGATTGAGACTAAGAGGCGGGTCACACCCCCATTCCCCACTTCCACACTCCCGGGCGGAACAGGTGTGCAGTCCGCCTTTCGGGCCTGGGGAACAGGTGTAGACTCCGCCATCCTCCAAGGACTGATGTGAGTGTGCCCGAGTATGAGGCTTAGATGGGGTGTCCACCTCTTAGGATTAGTGCGCACACTTTAAGGCTGCTTCCAGTTTGTGTTCGCCTGCAAGGGGTGCCCCAGAGTGAGGGCAGCAGGGTGAAAAGTGGGTCTCTAAAATTCAAGGCCGCACCTGTGCTCTGGCTAGTTCTCCAAGCGTGGCATCTGGGGAGGGAGGGAAACAGCAGCCCAGAGTGTTTGCATGTACAAAATGAGTGTGCTTCAAAGGGTAGGGGGCGTTGAGATAGGATCAGTGAGAGGGTCCATGGCTGTGGGTTATCAGGAACAGCTGGGAGCCTTCTTTAACTAAGCAGGCCCCCTTCATCCCCTCCACTCCCTAGATTATTATTAGAATGGACAGGAAGTCTTGTGTCCTCTGCCCTCCCACCCTCTACCACACTCTCCTCTCCCCCGACTAAAAAAAAAAAAAAAAAAGAAAGAAAGAAATTAAAAAACCCAAACTGAGCAAAAGAAGCATGGATGTTAGCTTGTGGTGCTAACCCTACTCCAGATGTTTGTGAGATAATTACACGTTACTTTTTGTGTATGTCTGTGAGAGTGTGTGTGTGTGTGTGAGTAAAGTATATCTAATATAAATGGGGTTGGAAGATCTACATATGTTTAAGACATGGGTTTGCTTATGGTTAAATTTAAGCGGAGAGTAGGTATTGAATCCTCTGGTAATAACTGGCCTGTTCCATACAATAAAAATAAGTGGAAAAAAATTTGGGTGTGGTCAAAGAGGCATAGTTATATGTGAGAGAATTCCTTCCCAAGCTCTAATAGAATAATATGTTGCTTTTCCTTTATATATTTCCTTTGTATCTGGATCATCATCAGCAGATGGATGTTTTCCAGAATATTGGGGCATCTTGATGATTCTTAGCTGTATCCCACTATTCTATAGACATTTCAACCGTTGTGACACCAAACGTCAGTTATGTATGTGAGGCCTTTTGAACTTAATAAAGCATGTGTAACTTTTGATCTGTTAATAGTTTTCATAGAGTTTAGACAGCATCTTGACCCACAGCTTCAGGTATCATCTGTACATATTTGTAAGATCAAACTGTTCTAAACTGAATCTTGAATTAATGTTTGAATTATCCTCATTCTGTGTAACGTTATTAAAGTGCATTCTTTGTTTTAGCCAGAAACTACAGAGTTTCCTTGGATTTCTTAGGTTTACTCTGGTAGCAGTTACACTTTTTTTAGTCAGGATTCTCTCTGTTGCAAGTGACAAATTCAGTTCAGGTGATCTTAAGCAAAGAGATTTATTGGCTCACAAAGCTGGGAAGGGCTGGGGTATCGCTAAATCCAGGGATTCAAATCATGTTCTTATGTATCTCTCCCCTTCTCCAAAGGACCTCCGGCCACTCAGTTCCTATCTCTGCTTCTATAATTGCAAGCCCCATTCTGTCCTATTACAGTCATGTGTTGCTTAGGGGATACATTCTGAGAAAATTAGGCATTTTTGTTGTTCGAACATCGTAGAATGTGCTTACACCTAGATTGTATGGCCTTCTACATACCTAGGCTGTATGGGATAGCCTGTTGCTCCTAGTTTCCACACCTGTACAGCATGTTACTGTACTGAATACTGTAGGCAGCTGTAACACAATGGTAAGTATTTGTGTATCTAAACATATTTAAACATAGAAAAGGTACAGTAAAAATATAGTTTAAAAGATAAGAAATGGTATACCTTTATAGGGCACTTACCATGAATGGAGCTTGCAGGACTGGAAGTTGCTCTGGGTGAGTCAGTGAATGAGTGGTGAGTGAATATGAAGGCCTAGGACATTACCTAGGCTACGTTAAATTTGTAAAATATTTTTTCTTTCAATGGTAAATTAACCTTAGCTTACTGTCACTTTTTTACTTTATAAACTTTTAAATTTTTTAAAACTTTTTGACTCTTTTGCAATAACAGTTTAAAATAGACATTGTACAGCTGTACAAAAATATTTTCTTTATATCCTTATTATTTTAAATTTTATTATGTTTTAAGCTGTTTTGGTAAAACTAAGACATAAACACAAACATTAGCCTAGGCCTACATGGGGTCAGGATCATCAATATCACTGTCTTCCACCTCCACATCTTGTCCCACTGGACGGTCTTCAGGGGCAACAACAGGCATGGAGCTGTCATCTTCTATGATAACAATGCCTTCTGGAATACCTCCTGAAGGACCTGCCCAAGGCTTTTTTTATTATTTTTTTTAAATAAGTAGGAGGGTACACTCTAAAATAACAATAAAAAGTATAGTATAGTAAATACATAATCCAGTAACATAGTTGTTTATTATCATTATCCAGTTTCACGTATTATACATAATTGTATGTGCTATGTTTTTATTCTACTGGAAGTGAAGTAGGTTTGTTTACACTAGCATCACCACAAATATGTGAGTAATACTCCGTGCTGTGATATTATGACAGCTATGTCACTGATAGGAATTTTTTAGCTCCGTTATATGTAATCTTATGGAACCACCATTGTATATGTGGTCTGTGGTTGCCTGAAACATTGTTACACGGTGTGCGACTGTATATAAATGCATGAAAGATATGACTATAGACAGTTCCTGTGTTGTATCATTCAGGCTTAAGCACCCCAGAGTAAAGAGAAAACTCCTACCTCTAGTACTTACAGTTCCAGAAAAGGACCCTTATTGGCTAGATTGGACACAAGAATATCATGTGCCTACTTTTCTGACTAGGCAGTTAGGGGTCTAGATTGACAGTGCCACTAAAATCACGTAGTTGGAGTGGAGGAGGAGCAGTTTTTCAAAGGAAAGATGGTGGAGGTGCTGGGATGTTTAAACCTTTGTTTCTCCCTCTCCAGTTCAGCAAGAAGCTTCCAGCTTCCGCTTGTTCTTTCAAAAAAAAAAAAGAAAGAATAAATCTCTTGTGACTCTACATCCTCCTTGTCACCCAACCAAGAGAAATTGACATGACAATTTAATTAATTGGAAATTAATAAAGAAGGCCATCATCTTAGCCTATAATTGAGTAGAATCCTATCTTTTGTGCATTTAACTTACAACAGTTCACCCCTACACAGGGCCTACACAAGGCCCATGTGCTTTTTAGGAGGAGTTCTTTGAGGTTGGGGTGGGTTTTTGAAGAGAGATTCTCATAATAGTAGGAACTTAATAGAAGCTGCAAGGAAGTGATGATTTTTCTCTTTCATTTCACTTATCACCTCATGCACATATTGATATAAAACTGATAATGCTAGGATTTATACATAATATAGGTATTTTTAGACTTAGTTTTTATTATTTTTTTGTATATTGTGATAGGGGATTTAATTCTAGAATGGGAGCTCCTTGAGGGTTGTGTCTGACAATTCATAGTAGTAACAGCATCATGTACAAGAAGGTTTCAGGCACTGTTCCTTCTTCCCACTTTTCTTTTTTACATTTGTTGTTCTATATGTACTTCCTAAGTTTTAAATGATCACTTATCTCATTTAGATATTTACCAAGAAAAACAGAGAAGTTTGGGCTTTTTCACTGTGGCAGCTCCAAGCACTGTGGGTTATAGTTACATAAATGTGCCTATTCTTGGAAAGAAATTCTAGGGTCAAGTAAGCAGCCCATCGCAGTACTGTTGCATCTAACACAGCCTCTGTTTCTGAAGTCCATGAGTAAGGTGAAAATTGAGTACCCTCAAAGTACCCTTGAAAAGTACCTTGAAAATTGAGTATACTCAAAGTACCCTGGGAAGGAATATATCAGAGACTGACATATGATCTCTCAGGAAGTCCAACAGAGTCAGTTTTCGCTCCATGTTGGAACAGCATGCTGTTTGCTATTTTGAGCACTGATGAAGTGGATTGGTTGCGTACGAGGCGTGCAAGAACTGAGACTGACTGAAAGAACAGCAACTGTCCATCTCCTATTCCGTGCTCACTGTGAAGCATATAGTTATTGAGTGGAATGGTGTGCAGAGTCTCTGGAACTATGTGAATCATTTCTTTCTTTTTTTTCTTTCCCTTTGCTGGAAATAGTTGAATTCTTGTAAATTGAATGGATGTATGATACATTTCCACTGTTTCATCTTGGCCTATAGGCTGAATTAATGTAAAAGAGCATAAAATACCTGAGATTGTGGAGTTTGTGTCATGTTACACATGAGCTAAATGACCCTTAAAATCAGTCTTAGGAATTTTTAAAAAATGCAAAGAATGGAACTCGCACAGGTGGGAGGCTTTTTGGAGTACAGTGACTAACCATATTTTCTACTGAATGACCAGAACTGCTATTTGAGCCAGTGATGCGGTCTTGTTTGCTGCTTACCTAGGGAGGGAGAAAGGGGTGGCTGGCTAGCTGGCTGGACTGATTAGCTACTGTGTAATTAGGCTCTGGTAATACAGTGGTGAGCAAGGCAGATCTGGCCTTTGCTCTCGTGAAACCTGCATTCCAATTGGAGGCAAGTAATGGTGTTTCAGACAATGAGAAATAATTACAATGTGACATGGTAATGAATGAGGAGAATGGTGTTATGGGTGCATATGAGCAGGGAACTAACCTAGTAGAGCAGGTCAGAAAAGGATTTTTTTGAGGAAGCAAAGTTTTAGCTAATACCTGATAAATGTGACCCGCGGTGGTTGACAAGTCTGATTACATAGAAGTAGAACTCAATTATAATTTGGCTTATTATGGCACAGCTTCCTATATGCTTTGAGTCAAGTAAGTATCCTCTGAAGCTTAGCAATTGTAGGTCATAAAACTGATATATTTAATTTGCAACACAGGTGTTATACCTGTCTTCCAATTCTTGTGTTACTCAGCAGATATTTATTGAATGTCCACATAGCTATGCAAGTCAATGGGCCAAGTGATGTGGAGTATACAAAGAAGCATGGCCCCATTTTTATTGTATAGTTGAGAAAAGACATAGTTATATGGCAAGTTAACTAATGATAAGTGATCAAAAAGAGGAAAATGTGAAGTTACTGTGTTAAAGAAGACATGTGTTCTGGGTTCAGAGGGTGATGAGGGAAGAAGGAAAAAGAGGTCATAGGCAGATCCAATTTGAAAAGTGCCTGGAAGGAAGGAATGAAATAAGGAATTTAGATAAATGTAGAGGGAAAGAAAAGGAAAGGTCAATCAGCTTGAGCAGACATGGAAGGAAAGTGGAAGCTATTCTTGAAGGACTCTGAGTGCACATAAATCTAGTTGTGGAGGAAGAAGGGTCAGCTCTTGTGATGTTTGTAGTCATAGGCTTAGAATTTTGAATTTTATTCTGTAGGCATTGCAGAGCTATTAAAAATGAGTCCATTTGCCAGAAAAAGATAATAGAAAACTAATAGACTAAGTCAAAACTAAGTCAATCCTCTATTCTTTTTCTTCACAAAACAAGCCACAAGACGACAAAACAAAAGAAAGAAATAGAAGAGAAATGTGTGGATTGGGAAGGACAGAAACAACCTTATAACATTGTTTCCAAATTATGATTTTGTGATATCTTTCTGTCATAATATAGTAAATTAATAAAAACTTGATTTCACTATAATATGAAAAGTATCTCATATGACACTTGTAGTAAGTAAGAGAATTAAACAGGATCCTGGAACTTGAAAACAGTTGGGCATAAACATTTTCCAAGGGAAAAAAAGGGGTAAGAGTTCTACATTAACCTGACCTGATATAGGTCACATTCTAGAGTTCTTATTCAGTTGGCCAGTGTCATAATGGGGTCATTGCTGTTTATATGGTACATATCTTTTTTTATGGTCCTTGAAACTATTATTATTTGGTCAGGGATAACCTTATTAAGAGGGAATACCTTTGAAAATTATCAAGATGTCAGATAATTTTAAGTCTGAACTATTAAAATATTAGTTTATCAGCACTCAGAAGAAGACAGCATACTAGATAATCATGATTCCGTGACACACATTCCATATCAGGTTACTCTGATTTCATTCTAGGAGAGACTAATAAATAGTTGATGTAATCTGTTTAGTTACCTGCAAGTACTGTCTGGCGGCATCCTCTTAAGAACTATAAAAACACTAGATCACATGATGGTTTGGTGAAGAACTAGTTGTAGAATTGCATCTGAGGAAGTTATGAGTAGTTCATTATCAACCTTTGTACTGGGCTGGCACTTAAGTGATATCTGAAGCAGTATCCACATCAAGTGTGTAATATTAAGCATCATATTAAGTGTTTCATCACTGGTCTATATATTGGAATGAAGAGCTTGCTTAATAAATATGTGGGCAATAACAACTGAGGGGAGGGGTTCGTATTTCAGAATGTTGGAGATGTGACCAGAAACAAATTAATTGAGATTTGTTGGTGCAATTGACCCTTGAACAACTCAGGGGTTAGGAGGTACTGACACCCTGAGCAAAATCCAAGTACAACCTGGATTTTTTTGACTCCTCCAAAACTTAATAGCCTACTGTTGACTGGAAGTTTTAACAATAACATAAACAGTCATTTAACACATATTTTGTATGTTATGTGTACTACATAGTGTATTCTTATAATAAAGCTAGAGAAAAGAAAATGTTAAGAAAATCGTACAGAAGAGAAAGGATATTTACTATTCATTAAGTGGATATGGGTCATCATAAAGATCTTCATCCTTGTCGTATTAACGTTGAGTAGGCTAAGGAGGAGGAGGAAGGGGAAGGGTTGGTCTTGGTGTCTCAGGGGTGGCAGAGGCCTAAGAAAATTTGCATGTAGGAGAACCCACGCAGTTCAAACCCAGGTTGTTCAGGGATTAACCGTACATTCATTTCCTATTGCCATAACAAATCACAAATTTAGTGGCTTACAATAATGCAGATTGCTTATTTTATAGTTCTGTAGTTGACGAGTCTGACACCAGTCTTACTAAAGTCAAGATCTGGAGATAGGTCTTTAGTCTTTCTGGAGGCTGTCTCTGACACTGCGTCTGTGTCATGTCTCTTCTCTGACACTCCCTTCTGCCTCTGTCTTCCATTTTTAAGGACCCTTGTGATTACATTGGACCCACCTGGATAATCCAAAATAATCTTCTGTCTCAGGGTCCTAATTTAATCGCACCTGCAAAGTCCTTTTTGCTGTATAAAGTAACATATTCACTCACAGATTCCAGGACTTAGGACTGGCATTGTTGGGCACCATTATTCTGCCTATCACAGGCAGGGTCATGGCTCAATTAATTTCTGAAAAATTCACTGAAACTGCTCTGGTGAACTTTCCTTTTAAAAAAATCTGAGCATGATGACCTTTTGATTTAGCAGGTCTATTTGGATTGGAAAAATTTGCTGACTAACACAAAGAAAGGAATAACTGCTGATAAATAACGAAAGAGGAACTAAGGAAGGGAACATGGTTAGCTTCACTGATGAAACGTAGAATAATACTGATCATAAAAGAAAAAAGCACAATTTTAAAATGAGTTATGATAATGAGTTCTCATTATTATAATTAAAGGTTTTTATTAAATGTCTCTGATGCTTTGGTGGCAACTGTAATCGTTCTGGATAAAACCCTTACCATTTAGCTCATGAAGAAATTGCTATGATATCAGAAGATATCTTTCTGATATGCTTAGCACTGGCTAGACCTTTGCAAAAATACTAAATTTTGTTTTTGAGTCTTTAACTTTAGAAAAATTTGAAAATCTTGAGATTTTAAATATAATAACTATTTCTTGAAAATTGTTATGTATCCAGACATTCTTCTAATTGCTTTATAGTGATATGATTTGTTCCTCGAAGTAGCCCTGCAAAATAGGTAGCTGCATTCCTAAGAGTCATGACTCTAAATCTTAAGTGCCAAAAGAAAGAGGGTGGGAGAAAGTATATTGGCTTATGTGGCCAAATTGCCAGAAAGCTATGGGCAGAGCTAATGTCATGGAAGACTAGAATCTGGGGGGGGGCTTGCATAATATCAGGACTCTCTTTCTTCCTCCTCTTTACTTTTTTTAGATTGATTTCATTCTTTCTAGAGAATCTGTACCTAAAATGTAAGTTCTGTCAATAGAGATGGGTCTGAGTGACAGATGACACATAGTAGATGTTTAGTTGATGTATGTTAAATAAATGACTTCTGCAGAAGAGGGCAGGGTGGGGAGTGTGTGGGCTGCTCAGCCTTATTATTCATTGTTTAGAGAATAGTGGAAATGATTCTTCATCAGTTCCATTTTAGCAGATCCGGGTCAAGGACCCTGGCTGTATCACTTAATCCATTTTACTAGGGGATTTTTGATTGGCAGCCTCTACAAGAAGCCCATGGTTTGAAGGAGGCCTTCCCAGAACAAGAGGTACTATTCTGAGCAAACAACACAACTATCCACAATATCCCATTCTACAGATGTAGAAAAAGAACAGTTCAAAAAAGATAAACAATTGACTAAGGTCACAGATAGGAACTGGTAAAGTCCAGATTCAAACCCTGATTTTATGTTATATATTTATTTTTTGCTTTAAAAAATTTTATGGTTACATAATACTTGTCCATATTTATGGCGTACATGTGATATTTTGGGTCTTTAAATTTGTTTTAAATTGTAATAAGTTTGGGAGTACAAATTGAATCCTGTTATGGGTATATATTGTCTATATATGATATATATATTGCATAGTGGAGTCTGGGCTTTTGGTGTACCCATCAGCCAAATAGTGTCCATTGTATCCCGTAGGTAATTTTTTATCCCTCACCCCCTCCCAGCCTCCCCCCTTTAGAGTCTCCAGTGTCCATTACACCAGTCTTTGTGCCCTTGTGTAGCCATGGTTTAGTTCCCACTTAGAAGTGAGAATATGTGGCATTTGTTTTTCTCTTCCTGGATTACTTTCACTTAGGATATTGGCTCCAGTTCCATCCAAGTTGCTGCAAAAGCTATTGTTTCATTCTTTCTTATTGTTGAGTAGTATTCCATTGTATATATAACATATTTTCTTAATCCACTCATCAGTTGATGGGCACATAGGTTGATTCTATATCTTTGCAATTATAGATTGTACTGTGATAAACATGCAAGTACAGGGATCTTTTTGATATAATGATTTCTTTTCCTCTGAGTAGATAGAGGTCCAGTAGTGGGATTGCAGGATCAAATGGTAGGTCTACTTTTAGTTCTTTGATAAATCTCCATACTGATCTTCATAGAGGTTGTACTAATTCATATTCTCACTGAGAGTGTATAAGTGTTTCTCTTTTCACCTCATCTGTGCTAACATCTATTGTTTTTTGACTTTTTATTAACCTGATTTTTTTTTTTTTTTTTTTTGAGACAGTCACGCTTGGTTGCTCAGGCTACAGTGCTATGGTGTCAGCCTAGCTCACAGCAACCTCAAACTCCCGGGCTCAAGCGATCCTCCTGCCTCAGCCTCCCAACTAGCTGGGACTATAGGCGAGCATCACCATGCCTGGCTAATTTTTTCTATTTTTAGTAGAGACCGGGTCTTGCTTTTTGCTCAAGCTGGTCTCGCGCTCCTGAGCTCAAGCAATCCTCCCACCTTGGCCTCCCAGAGTGCTAGGATTACAGGCATCAGCCACTGTGTCTGGCCCTAACCTGATTTTAATAAACTCTGTGGCTTAAGTTCTTTCCACTTTGCCACTACATCACACTGGTAAAAGGAGCTCAGTGAACGAAGGTTGGAAATGGAGTAGGGTAGCTTGGCATCATGATGTTCTTTCTTTAGGAAATGCTTGATCACTTGACAGTTCTTCATTGTGATACTGGTATTCACAGATGCTGAGTTGTTATATGATCATGGAGCCTGTTAATAACTCTGGATAGGAGATAAAATGAGCCAGAAAAAAGTTATTTTCCTTTCTTAGTTATTTTGAAAAGACATATGTGAAACATGAAACATGTTAGATTATAAAGTCATTTAAGTAAAAGTTTTCTTTCTTTTTGCTGGATGGATTTTTCACTATTTTTGAAAAATATATAAGAATAAAAGTTAATAAATATCCTCAGGAACCACTGAATGTGAATCAGATTATGCATGTTTATAAATATTTCCTGAATAATTATTTACAACCATTTTTGCTTAATGGTACAAATAAGAGTGAAAGACTTTATTATTATAAAAAGTAATTTGTCATGAGCCAATTCAGTCTTTGAAGAAAAGCATATAAATGTTAGTATTGCTATTACTACATTTGGCTCATTGCAAAAGGAGCATTTAGTACCTGATTATTAGAAAGATACTTTCAAATGTTGCCAGATACCAAGTGCCCTCAGTTATGTCTTCTACAGATGTGTTTGATAGCATGTGTTTTGTAGGACAGAACCTTAGAGCCTATTTTCTGCAGCATGTGAAAGAAATTAGTCTATATTTGGTAATATAACAAATAATATGCTAGGTAAAAAAGTTGGTTTCAGCTCTTGAAAAGTGTTTTCAAGAATCCACATGTTTTACTCAAAGTAACTGTTCATTTCTTTTCTTTTTTTTTTTTTTTTCTTTCTTTCTTCTTTTTTTTTTCCTGAGACAGGGTCTCCCACTGTCACCCAGATTGGAGTGCAGTGATGTCATCATAGCTCACTGCAGCCTTAAACTCCTAGGTTCAGGTGATCCTTCTGCCTCAGCTTTGGGAGTAGCTGGGAATAGAGGCACTCGCAATCATGCCCGGAAAATTTTTTTCTAGAGATGGGGTCTCCCTGCGTTGCCCAGGCTGGTTGCAAACTCCTGGCCACAAGTAAGCCTCCCACTTCAGCCTCTCAAAGCACTGGGATTATAGGTATGAGCCACTGTACCTGGCCTGTCATTCATTCCTTTTAATATGATAAAAATGAAATAGTGACAGAAGTGAAATTAATTATAGGTACTAAAAAATGAGCCTCATTAGATAAAATTGTCAGTGGGTTTTGGGCATGTTATTTTAAAACAATCTCAGTTTGCTTTAAAAAAAAATGAGTTATTTCAAGCCATGTGTAGTAGTGCATGCTTATAGGTCCAGCTTCTTGGAAGGTTGAGGCAGAGAATTGCTTGAGCCCAGGAGTTTGGGTCCAGCCTGGGCAACATGGTGAGATCCCGTCTCTTTAAAATCTTTAAAAAAAATATATATATATATATATATATATAACACACACACACAAATACATATATGTATATGTGTGTATATACACATGCACACACATGTACATATATGTATATACATACATGTATGTATATACATATACACATACATATACATGTATACATGCATAAATACATATATACATATAAATGGCCAAGTAGTTGCCAGCCTTTTTTCTGCCTTCCCTTCACTTAGTAATAATATTAAGAAAAGTTCACTATGGGGGCAAGGGTTGTTGGTGATAGTGGTATTTATACCTGCTGAGGGCGGAATGTAGTTTAAAAAGCTTCTCACTGAGAGTTCTGCTAGTTGTTTGCTACTGTGGAGAACACCTAGTTTATGAAACCAAATGACCTTCATTTTATCATTGTTATTAGGACATTGTGTTTTCATATTTTTGCTTTACTCTATATAGGCAAAGCTAAGTGGACTTTTTAAAGTTTGGTCACTTGTAGACTAATTGAAACACAACCTAAAAACATTTAAAAGCAAATTTAATTATTAAACTTATAATAATTTCTGAAATATATTTTTAGTTTTCTAGAAATTACAATTTTGCAACTAAACCAAATTATCTGGTTTTTTTTTTTTGTATAACAGAGTGTTCTATCATTTAGAGCTGTTAAATAACAAAAAATTGTATCTGTTTTTAGTTTTCTTTTGTATTTCATTTTTCTCTGAAAATGTCCATGTTTCTCTAGGACTAGCTTTCTTTTAGAAATCTCTGGTAAACTGTGAAATTATTTTATCCCGGGGTTGTTGTTGTCTCCCATAATATATCTGAATTCTTAGATTTGCCAGCATGGTGTTAAATGACTATGTGTCCATCATCGGTGTTTATACTGAGCTCCCAGGGACATCTGTGGTCCTGTGTGAATGCTAACAACAAAGCTGGTCTATGTGCTTATCTCCAGGGAGAACTGGAGTGCTACCCTGAGGTTTGGGAATGTAAGGAAGGGATTAATTGCAGCTTTTGGTACCAGTTTACCCTTATGCTGTTAGGTACATAAATCTAGTTGGTACCAGGTCTAGAGGCTGAGCCTACTAAGTCTATTGCTGTCACCAGTTTCATGACTTTGGATGTTGGGCCATTTCCTAGACTCCTCAAATTTTTAGGTATTCCTTCTTTGTGTTTCCATAGTAACCCTCCCTCTGTATCATACCCTGTATCCCAGTATTGATTTTTCTTTGCCTGTAATCAGATGACTGAGTGAAGTCTGACTAAGTAAATCTTTGAAATGTCCAATTGACAAGGAGGAAAACTAAATGATATTTTTTCTTTTTTTAAAAAAGAGATCATAATTCAAGTCTTTGTGATCTAAGGCAAAAACAAAACAGAAAAAAACCAAATAAACAGATGCTTGCTTGGATTGACTGAATACAGTTATTAAAAATAAATATGGAAAATGAACCAGACCATGAAAATGTGGAACAGAGCCTCTGTGCCAAGAGTACTGAAGAAGAACTGAATAAGTCTTTCAATCTAGAAGCTTCGCTTTCAAAATTCTCTTACATAGATCTGGACAAGGAACTGGAGTTCAAAAATGATCTGGTAAAAATTTCAACTTTTATCAAGTGAAGATGTTTCACCAAAGTATTGGTTAGAGCATGCTTTATGACCCAAAGACTCTAATAAGGCTATCATTTTTGCATGGGCTATTAGGAGTCTGTATACAGTTTTATGAGATAATATCACTCTTCATTTGTATAGTCCATTGCAGTTTATGAAACACTTTAATTCATGTTGTCGTTTGAGCTTTACAGCTTTCACTCTGATAATCCATTTTATAGGTGAAGACACTGGCATGCAGCTATGTTAAATGACTTCGTAAGGTCATAGAGCTAGTGGTATGTTTAGAATTCTTATCTTGCACAGAAATTTTTTTCGCTGTTGATTTAATATTATATTAATGGGTTTCTGTGACTATGAGAATATTTAATGACAAGTTACTTGACCTAATAATCTCCCATCATTATTTGTGAAATAACTAAGAAATGGGATGTTAGACTTTTGCTTAATGCTTATGACTTATGTTTAAATTTAGAATATTAGGAGTTGTCATAAGATATGCTGTTTTGTCATGTTTAAGAAAACACATGCAGAAGTCTTTCAACAGAAGCTTTCTGGAAAGGGCTGTCAGGATGGTGCAGTCAGACTATCAAGGTGTCCTTGATAGTCACCAAAAGGAAACTATTCTGTAATCTTTTAATCTGACCCTTAGTTCCATGGATTTTTGAGTTGACTATATGATGTTTGGTGGGAAGTTTGTCTTTTAACTGATGATGGTTCTAATCAATTAAAACACCCGCAGAATTATTAGGGGAAAGGATCATTACGAGAGCATTAATTTATTTTCTTTATTTAGATTGATGACAAGGAGTTTGATATTCCTCAAGTTGATACTCCTCCAACACTGGAAAGCATACTAAATGAGGTAAGTAGATATTAATGATCACTATCATTTTGTAGCATTGATTTTAATATTTTGGGGGCTAGTTGTAGTGTGTGTATCTAGATGTGCACTATCCAGTATGGTAGCCACTAGTTTGTTACATATATCAATTTAAAATTTCAGTTAATTACAATTAAAGAAAAATTCAATCCCCTAGTTTCACAAGGCACATTTCAAATGCTCATTAGCCACATGTGGCTAGTGGCTGCTGTAGTGGACAGCATAGATACAGAGTATTCCCATCATTGCAGAAAGTTCTATTAGACTGCGCTGGTCTAGATGTGAGCTTCTCAAGGACAGGAACCATGACTTGTTCATCTTTAGGCTCTGCGCCCAGCACAATGCCTAATACTTGGTAGACTTAAAAAATATATCTTATTAAGTGAATTGAAATACTAAATTTGTCACTTTTGAGGTTTGTATTATGCATTGATAAGGATTAGTTGACTCTAGCAGTGATATTCCAATAGCTCATCCTCTGATACTGAAGAGCATCTTGCAACATTATAATGAACTTCAATACTCTTCTACTTGAAGAAAACCAAACTTTTATAGTTCATCTTATGAATATCATCTCTATTAAAAAGTGTTTTACTGTTTTGAAATGGTATTACTCTTTTCTGAATTGGCAGATCAAAGTCTTTATAAAGGAACTTTGTGAGAATACATGGTTGGTGAAGTGTGCCCGTTTTTATGTACCTTGTATATGCTGACAACTCTTCACCTCAGTCTTCTTGATCTTTTAAAAACTTGCTTATGACTTCCCTTGGAGGATTTAGCTTCAAATTTGAGACTTTTTAAATGTATAAATCTATTTCAGATCCATAGTTACGTTTTTTAAAAGATAAAATTGCAAAGGTTCCTCAACGGAAATGCCTACTTTGGTGGGCACACTCCGAGTGAGTTGGGCCTTTGTCTTTGTTATTTCTTTGCCTATACTTCTAGGGTTATAGGCAACACATTGTAGGATGCAAACTACCTTCTCAGTGAAGTGTACCTTTTATTTTTCTTATATGGCTTTGATTTCTATTTTTTTATATCAGTTTGATGTTGCTATTGCTTTGAATGTATTTTACCTTTGAATGTGTTTTAACTTCAAAAATGTTCTGTGTTAACACTTAAGTATTTTTCGTTTTGATAAAAAAGGCTTTGGTCTGTGAAAGAATATCCTGTTACAGTGAAATGTCCCATATTTATTACTTTCTAATATAGAGGAAATCTTTCATTTAGAGGTAAAGAGATTAATTTTAATCAATCTTGTTAAAATGGTCTTAATCACATCCTCATTTCAATTGTCTAAGTATGAAGTAAAAATAATCTTAGAGGACTGTGTATTAAGCCCTATGTGTATATTAATATCTTTATATTGGCAAAGAAAATAATGCTAATATGAATGAGCTATAGTTCGTAATGAAGGAAAACTGTCCTTGTACAACTTTCTTATCTATGAGAAATAGTAAGTACAGTCATTAGTGGTTTACTGAGAAGATAATATTGTTATCATCCTCAATAGTAATTTGAGTGCCTAGTGTATTTGGGTCATGGCATTAGATGTTGGGATTATAAAGTGCTTAAGAAAGAAATGGTACTGGGAATTGGCCAAGCTTTACACCTCCAGGAAGCTAGGCAAGTAGTAAGTGAAAGAAAAGATAATTTAAGTTATAGATCATTATGAAGACTCTAAGGGGGGTGTGGGGAATATTATATAAAATGATTTTTTATTAATGAAAAGGGCAGAAGTAGAAAGTATAAACGAGCCCTTGCTCCAGGATATGTAGATGCATATATTTTATAATGTTCATTAATATCAACCTGAAGAGAGGCTGGGACAAAAATGGACATCCAAGATATTTTAAAAAATGAAAATTTAGAGGTTACTGAGACAACCTAGGTCTCAGAATTTTGGGCTTGAAATAATGTTACTAGGCCTTGTCATCCTTTGAAAGTGTGCTACCTCTGAAGTTTTTAATTTTGAAATTCCATTCTCTGATAATAACCTTTTTTCCCTTATTTCCTTACTTCTATTAAACTTGTTCTTTGACTTCATCAAGACCAAGTGTCTTGATCCTTCCTAGTCTTCCGCCCCTGAGAGTGGTCAGAAACTACTGGGTTTAATCTCAATCTTACTATTGGATTGTGCAGCCAGAAATATCTTTTGAACTTTTTATCGAAGTATAACATACAATCAGAAATGTGCACGAATCTTAACTGTACAGCATGGTGAATGTTCACAAACTATACAACCTGTGTAACCAGAATCTAGATAACGAAGCAAAATATTACTAATACCCCAGAAGCTCCTCTTGTGCCCCTTCAGCACCCAACCCCAGGGTAATTACTATGGTAACTTCTATCAGCATTGATTGGTTTGCCTGCTTTGAACTTTATGTAAAGGGAATTATACAGTATGTAGTCTTGTGTGTCTGACTTATGTCCCTCAATATTATGTATTTAGATTTATTCATACTTTTGTATAATTAATTGTTATTCCTATTGCTATATACGATTCTTTATGAATATAGCATTATTTATTCATTCTGTTGATAGGCATTTGTGTAGTTTCCAGTTTCTGGCTACTATGAATAGTGCTGCTGTGAATTTTTTCTTAATTGTGTGTTTTGGTACACACACACACACACACACACACATATGCACATTTCTGTCGGCATATACCCAGGAGTGAAGTTGGTAGGTCATCAGGTATAGTTATATTCAGCTTTAGTATATACTGCCATAGCTTTTCGAAGTAATTGTATTGATAAATACTTCCAGCAGTAATATATAAGATTTCTGATTACTAAATCCTTGTCAACTTTTTAATTTTTCTGTCTTCTTCACTTTGACCTTTTATTCTTACAGATGTGTAGTGATATCACATGGTTTTAATTTGCATTTCCCTGAGGACTTATGAAATTGGGTAGTTTAACACATGTTTTGGCCATTTGGATATCTCTTTTGTGAATTGCCTTTTCATGCCTTTAGCCCACTTAATTCTGTTGATGTTTTAAAAAAATGATTTATAGAAGTTCTTTATATATGCTGTTATAAGCCCATTATTAGATATAAATATTACAAATAATTTCTTTCATTCTGTAGGTTACCATTTCACTTTATTAATGGTTTCTTTTGATGAGATGTTCTTAATTTAGTTCAACTTATTAAATTTTTCTATTATGGTTAATTTTTTTGTATGTCCTGCTTAAGAAAATTTTGCCAATTCCAAGGTCATGATGATATTATCCTGTTTTGTTCTAAAATCTTCATTATTCTACCTTTACATTTAGATGTGTAATTCATCTGTAATTTTTGTGTGTGTGCGTGTGTGTGATATTATGAAGTATGAGCCAGCACCATTTACTGAAAAAAGTGTTCTTGTCTGTGGTGTCACTTTTGTTATAAATCAGATGATCGTGTATGTATGGGTCTGAGTCCATTGGTCGAGACAGATACTAGATACTTGATACAGATACTTTGATACTTGCCCCAATATCAAATTCTAATTATTGAATCTTTATAATAAGTCTTGATATCTGGGAGTTTTAAAGCTTGCAACTTTGATGTTATTCCTCAAGATTGCCTTGCTTATTTTTGGTCTTTTGCATTTCCATGTAAGTTTTAGAATTAGTTTATCAGTTTTCGCATACACACACACACACCGCAGCAGAAATGTGATAGGACGGTATATATTTTATACACCAGTCTGGGGAAAATTGGTATCTCTTCTGTGTAATAGTAGTTTTAAATTCAGTCTTGATATCATCAATTCTTTTCTTTCCTTCACTTTTTCTTTTACTTATCCTATAAGCCTGGCTTACCTCATCTGATCTGTTTTCTTTAATTCTGTCCCCAGGCTGCTTGAGAAAATCAAATAACATTTTGATTGACTCTTGCTTAAGACCTTGACGCTGTAGTTCTTATTTCTGAATTACTTCCTTTCCTGTTTCCTATAGCAATTGTTCCAATATTTTACAGCTCTGAAGTAACATAATGTCTCCTTGCCAGTCCTAACCCTAATCTTAGAAGACGTATGTGTGGAGGTATCTGAAAAGCAGTTGTAAATTTGGACCTAAACCTCAAGAGAAATGTTGATACTAAAGAGACAGATTTTGGAGTCTTTAGCATAACGTGGTACTTGAAGCCATAGATAGGGATGAGCTTACTCAAATAGGAAGTGTGTGAAGTAGGAAGAGAAGACAGCTAAGAATATAATCCTGGAGGACAATAGCATTTAAAGATTGGGCTGAGGAGAAGCTAGAGCACGTGATTGATAAGAGGGCACATAAGTTGGAGGAGAACCAGGAAAGAGAGATGTACTGAAAACCAAGGGAAGAGAAAGTTTCAGGAAGTAGGGAATTTTCAACAGGGTTAAATGATGCATGGGGGACAAGAGCATGTTAACTGAAAACAGGCCAGTGGATTTGGCTAGTAACTTCAGAAGGTTAGTAGTCAGTAGCTTGTAATTAGTGGAAAAAGTGGAGATAGTATAGATTACTCTCTCAAGGACTTTGATTGGAAGTGGTAAGGCAGAAGGTAGTCCAACTGAAAGAGAAGGTAAGATCAGAACATTCTTTAATGTCTGTCACTCAGAATCATCATATGCAAAGCCAAGTTCCTCATCCTGCTTTATCTGCTATTTGTCTGCTTTCTCATCTCAGCTAGCAGTATCACCTTTTGCCTAGTTTTTCCAGCTGGAAACCTTGGAATCTTCTTTGACTTTTCCCTTACCTGCCCCCGACACCGGGCCAAACACAACAAACATTTAAATGGTAACCAGGGACTTTTGATCTCAGTAATGTCTTTTTCATCATTCCCTCTCTTGACTTCTGCAGCATTCCTAGGCTGGGATCCCTTCTCTTTCCTTGATATTGCAATAACTCTCTTACTGCTACTTAAGTCTCATCTTCTACCCTCATCCATTCCTCACACAGCCCCATATATCTTTCTAAAACATGGTTCCCATCATGTCTCTCCACTTCTTGCTTTCTATGTATAGCATACTAATTCATTAAATAAGTGAGCACTGATTACGTGGCCAGCATGGTACTAGGCACCAGGGGTACAGTGGTGGACAAGATAGACATGGGCCATGCTTCCACATAGCTTAATGGATGGAGTATAAGTCTTTTTACAATTTGGATACCAGCTTATCTTTCTAAGATTATCTCTAACTTCTACTCATATACTCCAGCCATTTTGGACTAATTTCTTTTCCATGGGCAAAAATCCATATTATGAAATTGCTGTATCTGCACATGTTATTTCTTACCTAGAATGCCTTTCTTTTGTCTGCTTGTTATATTTTTCATAGTAGACTATTTATTGTCAGGTGCTATTTGTTTTCTTCTCATTAGCTATTGGCTTTTAACTATTAAAGCACCTGCATGGGTTTGAATTTTAAGAAATATTCTGTAGCTAACAATAATCTGCATAAATACTCCTGCTTCTTTCTGCTACAAGAAAGAAATTTTTGCATTGATCTCTTTGTAAAAAGAGGGATGTACCTAGAGTTGAAATTTAATTCTGGTAATTATGTTCTATGCCTCTCTGGTCAATAAGAATGTGTAGAATGGAGGTGAAAAGCAGAAATAAGCACGTGAGTACTTTGGAGAAACCCATTAATGCTTACCTGGCTTGTTTCATAGAGTATGTGGAATTTTGATTTATTGATCTTTCTTCCTCCAATTTAGACTGATGATGAAGATGAGTCTTTTGTTCTTGAGGATCCTACATTGTTAAACATTGATACTATTGATTCTCACTCATATGATACTTCATCTGTGGCAAGCTCAGACAGTGGTGACAGGACCAATTTAAAAAGGTAGGTATGCATGTCAATCACACTTGCATATGGTTGAGATATTTAACCATTTCAAATGTAAATATATTTTTGTGGTACAGTGTGGTCACTGAAGCCCTGCATGGGAGTAGAAGGCCCACTTGTATGGAAATAATATGCTTATTAGATCCTAAAGATTTTGACACTCTTGGGGAAGAAGATAAAAAGAAAAGGTGGGTACCATGACCGCTGTCTTCCGAAGCCCCAGTAGGAAGCCATAATAATAGCCAGGGATTCCCAGAAACAGTAGAACCCTTGGAGGGAGCACAAATCAAACCTGGCAGTGTCTGCAGTGGGAACATGGAGCTTGGTTCACCACCTTTCTGTTCCCTGCATGTCCCCCCTCCCCTAAGGTCAGCCCCAGCATTCCTTCATTCTCTTGGAATGAAGCTCCAGGGAGAATTACAAAGATGATTAAAGTTTTGGGGAAAGGACTACTAACCCTAAATAACTTCAATTTTGGCTGCATTTTACCTTTCAAATTTTTGGAGGGAACATAAAAAGGAAAGAGAAATGGCAGAATCATAATATAAATATTTTATTGAATTCATGTATAACTTTAATATTGATAAAGTTATCTGTGTATTTTTCCTCTCTTTTTAAAATTTTGTGTGTATCAGGCGCTGTCTTTAGGTTATTATTTCTTGTGAGATAGGGGCCATTGCCGGATATGTTAACCTGTTCAGCACTGTGTCCTACAAACAGATAAATGTTTTTCATGATCTGGTCACTCCCTGCTTAAAAGATACGGTGTTATCTTATTGCCTGCATAATAAAGTCATAACTGCTTTGCGTGGGCCCTGTCTGGACCCTGCTTACCCTTTTGACCTAATGTCTAAGCACTCCCACCCCAGTCCTCCCAGTCCATGACTTTTGTGTGTTCACTGTTCCCTAGACACACTGCGTGCCTTTACATCTTCATATTTCTGCTTGTGCTTTTTGTCTGACAGACTTGAGCCAAATCAGACATCTTCTCTTTTCTATAGCTATCCCTGAATTCCCCCAAATAAACAGAATGAAACTTTTCTTCATTTGCATTTATATAGTACTTTATTCATATTTCTAGTCTAACCTTTGTCCTTTAATTTAAGAGTTGCTTATCTAATGATGCTATGAGATCCTTGACAGTAGGAACTATGACCTCCTTATTTTGTATCCCCGAGCATGCTTTTAGTCATACAGAATAGGTCCTCAGTAATGTTTGGTAAATGTTTAAAAATTACTCTTTGCATGATGATGAGTAGGTGAAAGAAACTGTTAATAGGAGTAGCAGAGAATGAGTCAAGAATGGGGAATTCGAGAAGGTGGTTGGTTGAAGAATGAGAATGGTGGTTGTAGACAGGAGGAGGCAAGAGGGTAAGCAAACGTAGCCATGCAGGGCAGAAGGAGGACTCTGTGGGCACCTTCTGGAGAATAGCAGAACTTCTTGCTATATTACTTAAGGTGGGCAAGAAACAGTTTGAATCAGTGAAAAAAGAATGGTGATTTTATTCATTTTCCTGCTTGTGTTTCTCTGAGGTTCACTGTGGGTTTAGTACAACATTTTAATGTGAAACTATTAGATTCTTTATACTTCTTTTTCAAACAGAGCTAACAAATTACATACAGTGTTATTTTCCACTTTTCTTTCTTTTTTTTTTTTTTTTGGTATGTTTTCTTCTTTCAAAGCATTGGGACCTTGCCTTTTCAAATTTTTTTGTCCTTGAAGTATTCATTTTTTTTTTAGGAAGAAGAAATTACCTGATTCTTTTTCACTCCATGGATCAGTTATGCGACATTCACTTTTGAAGGGAATTTCTGCCCAGATAGTATCTGCAGCTGTAAGTATTTTGTACTTTCCCCCCAGCTTTATAACCTGCAATGGCATAATGAAGTAGGAATGAGCATAAAACAAAGCACAGCACTTCTCTTGGCCCAAAGCTTAAGAAAAATAGAATCTGGCTTTCATGGTTTTTGTGTGATTATTTTTGACTCATAAGACATGGCTACACATCTTGATGTAGAAATTAGTGCAGCCATGAAAATAAAGGTCTGCTCAGAGTCTCGGATGTGCCTAAATGAAATATGGCAGCAAGCCTAAAATAAACACTATCTGCCTTTTCTTTAAATTCCTTTTCAGTTTAGTTGCCATCTTGTGTATTTGATTGAGGTAGAGTGCTTGTTTTTTTAGTCTTTTCATATGGAGAAATGATTGATCGGAATCTTTTACAACTGAATGTTTTTTTATAATTCACAAAAGCCTTTTCATGTACCTTATTACTCTTACAACTTTGAAAGTAGGTAAAGCCATGGTGTTCTATTTTACAAATGAGAAGATAGGCTCAGAGAGGTGATATTAACTTGTCTTACTTAATTCAGTTAGGAGGTAGCAGGGCAATTGTTCAAAATTGGGGTTTCTGGCTCCAAGTCTAGTGCCTCTTTGTTGTGAAAGGAGGTGGCTTGGGTGAATGTGCCCAATGTATAGTGGCTGGAACAGAATGTCTGTGACCTTTTTTGAAAATGATTTTGAGCACTGAGTTAATGTAAAAAACATTTAATAGTGCATCAAGACAATAGACACTGATGAAACTTTTTCTTTGACCTCAAAGCCCATAGTTTTATGTAGTCTTTGAATTCTGGTTTTGTGAATTAAATATTCAGATCCTGTGTATAATAATAATACTAATAATGACAGATTCAAACTCCAGGAACTTTGATCTGTTTTTATGTTCTTTTTATGGAGTTTAATTGGTATTTTACATATTTAATTTGGACAAGGTTTTGATTTTTCATGAGGGTAAGAGTTGATATAGGAGTGCATCAATTCACCACAGTTGCATTGCAGTTTTTAGGTTTATCTGAGAAAGATCTTAGCTCAGATACCAAAAAAAAAAAAAAAGTATTCACTATGGACAATGGATATATCCTGATCCAGCTCATATATCATGAATTCAGTTTAAATGGAGAGATGGTCAAGCAATGGAGGAAACCTGGGCAATTGTCCTTCCTCTTTTAGGTGGAGAGTAATTCATATTTGCTGGAATGGGAACCACCTGTTGAGGATTACATTTCCATGACGTTTTCTGAATTTAATTCTTATGTAGGTGATGAAATTCGTTCCTTTCAAAATCAAGATGAACCAGAACAGTCATTTGACCCACCTGTGCAGTTTTAAAAATATTTTGAATAATGGAGACTGAACTAAAACTCAGACTCCGAACAATGATTAGATAAATCTGTTATTTAAAAGGGTTTCTCCTTCTTCTTGAAGAGGAGGGGAAAATTCTAATAAATACCAGAGTGTTTGCATTCTGTTTTTATTTCATTGCTATGGCTGAGCTCCTTTGGTATGTTAAAAAGAAAACTGCTTTTCCTGCGACAGCCATCACACAATACCTTCCTATTTTTGGATTACCAGCTCAATTTAAGTTGCATGCTTTTCTGTGATGGTTGGTTTATCAACATGTAAAGCTAGTTATATTTTTGGGTGTTTGTCCTGAATAATTATTCAATAGTGCCTTCGGCCATGTGGATTGTGATGTTACTAAGGCTGCTTAGGGCCTTGGTCATTATAGTTTTAGAGTCCATGCATGGAAAACACTCAGGAGAGATGAAATTTGTTTGTTTGTTTTGAGCCAGGGTCTTGCTCTGTCACCCAGGCTAGAGTGCAGTAATGCAATTATAGTTCATTGCATGCAGCCTCAAACTCCTGGGTTCAAGCAATCCTCTTGCCTCAGCCTCCTGGATAGCTGGGACTACAGGCATGCGCCACCATGCCTGGCTAATTTTTCTTATTTTTTGAACTCCTGGCCTCGAGCACTCCTCCTACCTCAGCCTCTCAAAATGCTGGGATTATAGGCGTGAGCTACCACACCCAGCTGAGATGAAATTTTGGAGTTGTAACACTCATTGGTTAATTTTGGGATCTTTCTCAAAGAAATATTACATATGACTATATTTTAAAATAATTCAAACTAACATTTTAAGGATCTTTATCATTTTTATGATCAACATTAAGATACTAGAGATACCTTAGTGCAGTGTTCTTTTTTCAAAATGTGTCCACTGCATAAGAATCTCCTTGGGTGCTTATTAAAATGCAGATTCCTGGGGATCACCCCAGACCTCCTGAATTAGAATCTTTAGCAGGGTAGTATAGAGATCTACATTTTAACAGGCATCCTAGGTGATTCTAATGCACTCTGGCTTTTGAGAACTGCTACCCTCACATGTTGCAACACCAGTACTAAAATCCTGTAATCCCTAAAATGCCTCCAAACATCTGTGAGTTTTCAGCCTTTGAAGTCAGGTGACTTCTGATTTCATCATTCAAGTTCCATTTTGAATATAGAGCGGATCCTTGAATAATGTCGCTTTGTCCAATGTTATTTCATTATAATGTTGATGAGAAAAAAAATGGTTTTGTTATAAGTCGTTTCACTTAAAGTCAGTTTCCAAAAACCTATTGACAATGTTAAATGAGGACTTACTGTAGTTTATATTCTTTATCTGCTGTCTTAATTTTCCTCTTTTTTCTTATCTAGGACACAAATCAATCATTTATTAAATATTTATTGCATGCTTTGTAATTGTCGAGCGTTATGTCAGGCATGTTTTATACACACATACCTAAACACAAAGGTGGGTATATGCTGCTATCCAGAACACTGTATACAGCAACCTTGGTGATTGTTCTTTTCTATGTTTCCATGCACAGGAGTAAGTTTCTGAAATTAGTTCCTGGGAAGCTCTACACAGTTGGTTAAATAGATTCTGCCTTCTGAGAGATTATAGTAACTAATTGAACACACTGACAGGAATAGACATAGAAAAGAAGATATAGAAGAGTTATAAAGAGCCTGGCCCAGGAACTGAAAGCCCTGAGTTTGAGACATAGTTCTACCACTTACTGAGTAACCTTGGGCATGTCAGTTAAGCTCTTTGAAATTTCTATTTTCTTAATTTGGAAAATCAGAATCATACTGCCTGTTCTTTTCTCTCTCCAGGTTAGAGAATCAAATGGTGTAATACATGTATGTGAAAGTTTTTTGCTACTACAGTGCTATATCACTGCAAACTGCTATTATTTAGAGCTGTATAAGCATCAAACATACTCTTACATCATTCCTTACATTTAATTTGATCCTCAGGACAACTCATTGAGGTAAATAGGGCAGTATTTGCTATTTCTTTGAACAGATGAGGAGACTAATAGAAAAGTCAGATGATTTTCCCAAGGTCATGTAGTTACTGATAAGGACCTGGGACTAGCACTTCATGTTTTACTTTCTTATGCTTAAGAACTGACTTTATATATCCTGCTGGGGTTTTATTTAGAGATTACTGAGTAATCTGCTAGGTAAGAGCTCCTACATTATTAGAAATAGAACATGTTTCCTTTTCTCAAATCTTTATATACTCTTACCATTTTGACCCCATAATACTTACAACTTTATTCACATTATAGAAAACTGAACCTCTTTTCTCTTTTTCCTTCACATTTCCATTTATAATCAGTACCCTTCCTGAAGCATCTGTTATAGTTAGTAAAACAAAATGATATACTCTCATACTTTCTGTATTTGTTGATATATACAGCTTTTGTAATTTCTCTTAGTTGAGGGCAAAAATGAAGGTTCCACCTCTTGTCTGAATTGATTTGGATCACAGTGTATGTAAAGAGAGATCCTTATACCATTTTTGGTTTTAAAATGAGAATATCTTTTCAAATATTTTTTTTTATCATTTCATTTAGGACAAAGTAGATGCTGGCTTGCCCACAGCAATTGTAAGTATACATTAGCTTTTTAAAGGTAAGCTTTTTACTTGATTGGGTTTTCTTAGATTTATTCTTATAATGTTCAATAATAAATTCACAAGTCATTTTACCACAAGTGATCAAGTTTAAAATTTGTCTATGTTGAATGTTTTCTTTTTTCCTAATTTATTGTGTTTTTTTTGGCTTTTGTTTGAGAAGCAGGTAATGGAATAATGATTGGCCTCCTCCAGGTTTATTTGTATGTGGTACCACCCTGCCCAAGTAAATTTGCTTCTTCTGTGATTTGGCTTCCCTTCTGTTGCAGGGAGTGGAAAGCCTCATTTGGTAAAATCACTTTGTGGTAAATATTACATTTAACAGCTCTGGATTCCATTACCAAGCTTGCCAAATAGTAAATCTGCAGAGTGATTTTAGAGAACCGGGGGATATTGAAAGCACACTAGTGCTCTCTTTTCTTGTCTTCCTCCAGCTGCCTCCTGTAGCTTTCTTATTAGTCAGTCATTTGGTGAGGAAGTGGGCTGAGTTTTGAACATTTCTGTTGTCTTTTGGCTCCTGTAGATAAACTGGAGAAGAGCATTCTCATCTCTTCCCCACACCTCGTAGAGGGCTCTCGGTTGTGTAGTCTGAGTGCCTCTTACTTTGTCTGGACCCCTGATTTTTTAAGTTGCTTTAGAGGAAGCTAAGTGGCATGTTTTTGCCCATAATGTTGAACATATGCTATTTTGATAATGTTACCCTTAGAGTAAATTTAGAGGGATTCTCAGAAATAAAATGTCCCAAGTTTCATTTCCCGTTTTGCCTCCTAGATGAAATTCTCCTTATTTATAATAGTTGGTATGTCATCTGGTGCCTAGAGGAAGGAACAGATTTAACTTCGATTATTTCAAGATCCTTGATGTACTATCTTAAAATATCATCTTCCCTTTTGTTTTCAGGCAGTGTCCAGTCTGATAGCAGTGGGTACATCTCATGGACTGGCTTTAATATTTGGTAAATTTTCTAAATACTTTCTTACTTTTAAGTATTCAGTATCCTATTGGATTTTATAATGTCCTTTAATCACAGTTTATATAGTATACTTTATTTTCTTGAATAAAACCAGAAAAACTTGAAAAGGAGCGGTTCATATTTTTATAGCTAAAAATTATTCGACTCATACTAAACAACCACAGTTTTATTAATCCTTCTTTGCTTTTACATTCAATATTTGAGCAGAATATTTTGTTCTTTCTTATTTAAAAACTTTTAGATAATATTTGTCTGCCATTTTTAGCGTTCTGGGCATTAAGTTTTTTCATCTCTCTTAAATAGAATTCCCGATGACACTATACTTACTAATAAGGAATCTACAGAATGTTTTATAAGGATTACTTGAGAATGCTTTAATAGCAGAACCACAGTTTGATCCCTGTGGCTTTGCATCTTTATTTATCATATGAGTGGATAACTAGTTATTTTCTATTGTTTTTGAACAATTCAACTTCTTGTTTACAAATTTTCTATTATGCCAAAAGCTTTATTTAACATGTAATTGTAACACCTAGTCTTTTCAAAGGGGATTGATTTAAATGATAGAATGTTATTGTTTGGGAACCAGAAAATAGAAACAAAATTAAAATTACCTTAAAAGAATTTTAGAATTGATTCTTTAAAAAATACTTTTTTTTTTTACTGTGTAACTGATACATATACATAATAGAAAATTTAGAAAATATAGATGGACAAAAAGTTAGATATAAAATACCAAATTTTACCATCCGGAAACAATCCCTAACATTTCTGTATAACCTTCTAGTCTTTTTTTCTGTACTTGTATATATGTATGTATACATTCCTCAAGTGGGATCATGTTAATTTGTAACCTACTTTCCATTATAATGAACATTTTTCCATGCAATTATATATTTGTCTGTAACATTTTTAATGACTACATATTATTCTGTTAAATAGATTCTTCCTAATTTACTTAGCCATTTCCTGCTATAAGATGTTTAGGTTTTTAATAAACAGGAATGTAATGAACATTTTGTCACACATTTTTGTGCATGTGATTACTTTCTTAGGACAAATTCATAAAAGTGGAATTGCTTGGGGTCAGGATATGAACATTAGGGACTTTTAATGTATTGTCTAGTTGCCCTCTAGAAAAGTTTTACTAGCTCAGCTCTCCTATCACGTGTAAGAAAGGGCTGTTTTCCTATGGGGGCATGATTGATAACTAGATAAATAGAATTTTGGGAAAGAATCTTACAGGATCTTTTAGTTCAGTCCCCTTATTTTACATGAGGTGACTGAGGACCAAAGAAGTTAAGTGACATGCAGAGAGCCAAGTTCATAATCAAGGAAAACCAAATCCTAGATCAGTGCATTTCCACTATTCCAAGCAATCCTCCTGTCCTGAGAGAAAAGGAGGCAAAAGATATGAAGAAAAGAATTGAAGAACTAAGGTGATTGAGGATAGAATATAATGTAGATCTTTATCTGTCAGCAGAATACATGTTGATCTTTTGTTCCCATTTACCAGTACTCACTTTTCCTCGACTTGTCTGTTTGAACATCCCTTTCTTATCAAGAGGTTATACAAATATGTAATTGCTTTTAATCAAACTCATGTAGGGCTTACTGCAAACAAATTAAAATGAATACTTTAAAAACTAACAGAGGAAAAGAGTACATTATCTTTTGATACTGTCTTTTTAATTTCCTTGGGCCTGCTTCCTGATTTTTTTAGACCCCAGCATCTTTCTTACAGATAGGAGGACATAGCAATCTTTCATCACAGTCTCATGGAAAAGAAAGTATGCCAAAGTGAACATTTTGAGAAATAATTATAATATTCTCATTGTGCTTTGAGTTTTAACAGTGCAGCTAATAAATTTTGCTCATTATGTTTATAGGAATCAGATGTTTGGACAATGTGTTTTAACAAATGGATTAAAATTGCTTGAAAGCCAAGGAACAAATGACAGAGTAATAACACTATGAAGTATCTAGATCAGAGATCTGGGTTAGAGCTGATCTCTTTTATTTTTTTTTTTAATTTTTTTTGGTTTTTAAAAAAATTGTTATGGGTACATAATAGTTATATATCTTTATAGGGTACATATGATATTTTGATACAGGCATGCAATGTGAATTAATCAAATCAGGGTAATTGGGGAATCTGTCACCTCAGGCATTTAACCTTTCTTTGTGTTAGGAACATTCCAATTCCACTCTTTTAGTTATTTTACGGTATACTCTAACTTATTGTTGATTATAGTCACTTTGTTGTGCTAGCAAGTATTGTTCATACTATCTAACTATATTTTTGCACCCATGTGATCTCTTTTAAACATCTGTGTTGATCAGAGGAGAAAGTATAGCAAGAAGAACTATACTTGTTTAAGTACGATTAGATTCTCTTTGAAATAGAGGCCAAGGTCATTAAAATATAAATTATTGTGAGTTTCTTAAAGGTTGAAGTATATTGTGTATTCTTATGGAATTGTAGGTACATGGCATTTTTTGTGTGTCTTGGTTCTTACCTTATACAAAGTCTCAAAAGTTCAAATCTTAATAAAGATGTTTCTCTATCCCAAGACCCTTAGTTTTCATTTTTTTGGTTGTTAGTGTATTTTAGTAGCTTATCTTTTAGAAATTATTTTTGTTTCCACATAACTTAAACATGGATTTACTTACTGTGCTATAATTTGAATATTATGCATTTTTCCTTTTCCCGTAACCCATACCTGAATATAATCACGAATGAATGTAATCATGTCTTTAGACATCACTTAATCAAATTTAGTCTCATTCCCACAGATAACTAAAGCTTGTCATTTATACTCTTGAAATTTTACCTGCCTTTTTTTCAGAACTTTTGTATTGATTTCTTGCTTTTCTCTCTCTTTTAATCTTTTCTTCGTGGATTCAAAAGGAAAAGGTATAGTAACTTTGGTTTGCATGAGAGGTTTTTTATCTTTTGACCTTTTTAATGTTGAAAGAGAATGCTATCAATTATAGTTGATGCCCTCATATGAAATGCTTATTGAAAAAACTACAGCTAATTAATGCAAGAAATTGTGAAAAACTATAAATACATGCATATCTTCAATGTTTTATTTTAACTGAAAATATATAAATTTTAATTTTCCCCTAATCTTTTGATACAGTCCCAAACCTTTTCTTTTGAGTTTGTATCTGCTGATTGGAGGTTTGCAGTATTTTGGGGGCATAAACTTCATCAATAATGGGCCATGTAAAATTTGCAATTTTAATTTTTAAAAATGAGGTAAAAGCTTAGGTACCTGTGAATCAATCAGAGTACAAAATTCTAGATTTTAACAAAACTTCCTTTCAATCTTTTACCCTTGTCAATATCTTTGTGACGGTTTCGTAAAGCAAGTCATCTTTACCAAGTTTTTCTAAATCATCCATTTAGTGTTCATAGAAACAACAGCTCTTTCTTTTTCACTCTTGTTTCATCACTTCGTGTACTTTTTAATTAAGTTTTTGAAGTACAGTGACATTACAATGACATGAGCAGGTTTAGGAATGAATGCAACTGACTCCTTAGTAAGCATCAATATTCTAGAACAGCAGTCCCCAACCTTTTTGGCACCAGGGACTGGTTTCATGGAAGACAGTTTTTTCATGGACCAGGAGGGTGGGGAGAGGATGGTTTTGGGATGATTCAAGTACATTGCATTTATTGTGCACTTTATTTCTATTATTATTACATTGTAATATATAATGAAATAATTATGCAACTCACCACAATGCAGAATGTGAGAGTCCTGAGCTTATTTCCCTGCAACTAGATGGTCCCATCTGGGGGTGATGGGACACAGTGACTGATCTGACAGGAGGCAGAGCTTAGGCGGTGATGCCAGTGAAGGGGAGCGATGGGAAGCCATGGAGATTGGCTGTAAATACAGATGAAGCTTCGCTTTCTCACCTACCACTAACCTGCTGTGCGGCCCGGTTCCTAACAGGCCAACTGGTACCCATCTGTGGCCAGGAGTTGGGGATGCAGTTCTAGAAGACAGACAGTTATGGGGATTCTGTGTGCCCTGTTCTTCAGTCAAGAAGCTTTACAGAGGGAAGGAGAACTTTAATTCTCTGAGTTGGTTAGATGGAGGTCAGGTAAAACTGCTTCTCCTATTTTGTGATCATTGATGAAAATGTTTCCTAATAAGATCTCCTTTCCTTTTCTCCCTTAGTCCTAGAGAATATTTTAGTGTGAATAAAGGGTAGGAAAAGAATAGCATTGGAGTATGGTGAATATTGGCAAAGTAGAGTTCTACGTACATAATTAAATTTTATTCCTTCTAGAATGTAGGTATTTCCTTCTTTGATGATCTTTGGGAACTAATTACAACAAATTAGGGGTGAAGAAATAGAAGATCAGGCTAATTTTGGTATGTGGAAAAAGAAATTCTTGAATTATGTTCAAATTTAGATTTTTAGGACTATTATAGACTTTCTATGTTATTTGTGGCTTTTCTTTGCTATTCAGCACATATATTATTCTTAAGCTCAGGATATGCTGAGGAGATTTACCCTAACCAAGTGTACTTTTGAAAGGTATACTAATAAAAGATACAGGTATAATTCAGTGTGGTGTCAAATAGATGTGCTTTATGATTTGAGCTTCAAGTTCTCTTAAATAATTGGTAAGCTATATAATTGTCATTAATAATTCCTTACATTTGTAACATTTGATATTTTTCAAATTTTTCATAGACATTTTGTTATTAAGCTGTATGTCAACTCGGTAAAGTTTTTAAGAAAAGTGATAGTCTCATTTTCATATTTCTTGCCCAGGATCACCTTCATAAAGACCTACTCCCATTTTTTTTTTAATGCTAAGTAGACAGTGCCAACTAAATGTAATTTTATGTGACTTTGTAAATGAAATTACATGTACTATTAATTTAATACCTTTTCCCCAATAATAGACAAAGGAGACTTCAGAGAGTAGAAGGAGAATAGAATTTTTCCCTTTAAATTAATGAGATCAAGAGCAGCCTGGAGAGAGCTTCGATTTTTACCCTTCTTGCTTCTGTCCAGGTCCTTTTGTTCTTTCTATGTAAGTATAGAATTTAAGTGTTTTAAAGAGGTTTTATGTTTATTTTGGCCAAATACCTTTTCCCAGAATTGTCCAGAATTGTCTGGACTACAGAATATTCAGTTACTGTATTAGGAGAAACCTCTCCAATAAAACTGTTTTCTTCTTTCCACAGAAATTCTGCCTTTTCTGAATTTAGTTTAAATTATGTAATAGCAAGTTTGTTAATATGGTACCATAAAGATAGAATGTATAAAGATAGCAGTAACAGTTGATAAATATCTTTGTGGAGTCAAAGTAGGTTACATTTGATAGGCTGTCTTTTTTTGCTTCTCTCACCATCATCTTCTAGGTTTTTTTTTTAATGTGTGTGTGCATATCATCTGTAAATTAGTTTGTGATGAAAACCTACTAATATTTGAAGGACATTGAATTAGTTCCTTTGTGCATTATCTTACTTTACTAATTTATTACTCTTAGCAACACAGTGAGGTGATGATTGTTTTCTACATTTTACAGATGAAGATAGGGAGGTCAAGCAGATTTATTACCCAGACATACACTGTGGTTGCAATGCCTATAACTCTCTAGAATTAGGGGTAGGATTAAAATCCAGATGTCTGGTTTCATAGCCATGCTACCTTTTAAAGGGACATTATAAAGATAAAAAATACATTGTAAAAATCAAGAAAAAAATTGAGAATATTTTCATTAACACAGACCTGTGGGATGTAAATGTAATACATATTTCAGAAATGACCAAGGTTAATAATTTAGTTCCCTGTCTTAGCTAGTTTTTAATATGTGGGAACCGTAGTTAGGAAAGCAGTTATGTTTGGTTTTGAATCTAGAAGTTAGATATGCCCTTTTTCTTCCCTCATTTCATCCATTGCTGCTGTTTTCTGTTTCCTCTTTCTTAATGGCACCCTTATTTTATCATACTTCCCACTTCTCCTGCTCACGCTTACTGTGCCTTATAAGAATACTTAAATTGTCTAATTAAAGCATGAATTTTGCTAAATTGGAATGCAGTAGTGAGTATCTTTAAGTATCGGTGAATCAAAACTCTAGGAAGTTTGGATCTCAAAGCAAGGACTATAAAGGATCTCAGCAGCATGCTATCTAGACACCTCTCTGTTCCTGGAAGGCTGGTAGTCCAAACTCGAGGGGCTTCTTTGTGAGGCTGGTGTGAAATTTCATACCAACCTCTTTGTCCTCTTTCATTTCGCCTGTTGCCTACACGTGTGGCCCAAAGCAGTGGTATACATAGAATACTGCTGCCTAACCATCATATCATGACGGTTTGGAAATTAAAGTACCTGGATAATTCACTAACTGTATAAGGAGGCCCTAACAAAATAAGGATCATGGAAAGCACTATTTCAGGCAGGCATTTTCAGTTGAGTGAAATAAAATGTGCTGTCATATTTATAGTCAAGAAAATTATAGAATAAAGAGAAGTTTTAATAATTTAGATAAAATTGAGGGAGGGAGGAAAAATGAGGGAGGAGGCCAGTCTAGATATATGGAAAAATATCTGTAATTATATAATTCTAGATGTGAATGAAGATAATGATTTTCAAGATAACTAGATTTGTATATTTATGATTTTTATTCCTTTTCGAATGTTCACCTTGGAAGGTGAAAATACAAAATGATTTTTTTAAAAAATAGAGTATTTTTTGTGTGCCAGATACAGTACAGTCATTAATTGTTTCAGAACGCTTTCTTGGGGATTCCTATTAAACCAGTTTATGAACACAGAAAAATACTCTGACAGTATTCACTTTGGATGGACAAAAGGACTGACTTAATATTATTCCCTAGACCTGAGAATGAATGTCTTTAGACTCTTTCTGATAACTAGATTTACTTAAAGAAGAGAGGTTTGCAAATGTGAAAGCTGTTAAGATGATTGTCAGATGCCTTCTGAATGCAAGGAACCAAGCGAGGTATTCTAGGAGTGTTAATTCACTCATCATCTTATCGCTCAGAGAGGGGTACCAAAACTTGCATGTAGATGCAAAACTTGCATGTAAATAGTTAAGGGAGGCACAAACAAGTGCTAGGGGAGTTGAGAATATTCCAGGTTGTAGAAGTATGGTGTTTTGTTTTCTTTTTTCTAAATAGTTATACTTTGTAGCCATGCCTTCTTACATTTAAATTTTTATCTCATTGTTTTTAAGTGGATACAATAATGAACTTGATACAAAATAAGTATTGTCTAGGAGAAGCCCTAGAGGAATTTCTTTTAATTATTAGATAATAAAATTTAATAAATGTTTGAGTACCTCTTGGAGAAATCAGAGGTCATTAAGGCAAGATCCTTGCCCTTAAAGAACTTAATCTAATAGGGATTTGAATTACTTGCTTTTAGCTTATCAAATGTTGATGCTTGAAATACTTTTCTGAAGTAGTTTAAATGTTTACTCTGTAATTTTTTTTGCACTGTTAATTTGCTTAGTAAACCTTTTCTTCATGGATAATATAAATGTAAATTTCAGCTAAATTCTAAATTAATACATTTTGATTTTTGAAGTTTTAAAGTTATTTTAAAAGAAGATGATATTCCCTGTAACTTTGCATCTTGAAAACAGCAATAAATACAATTCTAGGCTGAGACAGATGAAAAATAGTTGGTTTGTTCAAGAAGTTACAGATTTCTTATAGGTTTTTTGGCTTATCATTAGCAAGTTCTGTATTATACTTCCTTGTAAATCTTGTTTGTTTTTTTTTCTGTATCTTAGTGTCTAATCCAATGCCCAGCATCTATTATATGTTTAATAAGTATTCTTAAAAATGAATGTGACTTCATCTGCTACTTTTGATTCTTGCCACCTACCAAGTCTTTGAAAACATGCCTTTACTGTATATAATTATTCACTTCCATTTCTTTCCCTTGACTTTACAAACTGCTTTAGATCAGAATCAAGCTTTGCGACTCTGTCTGGGGAGCACTAGTGTTGGAGGTCAGTATGGAGCCATCTCTGCCCTCAGTATCAACAATGACTGCTCAAGACTCCTTTGTGGCTTCGCTAAAGGTCAGGTAAGATGTGAACTTTCTTTTATCCATGAGACAGTGTTAAAATCAATTTTTAAAAACTGTTCTCTTTAGATCAATATTTTGAAGACCAAAACATGTGTTATGAAGTGATACATCTGTGGAGCTAACCTGAGATTGCTCAATCTGACTTCTCTCTTGTTCAGATTTTTAAATAATTGTTATTGACTGACCCAGAGTCTGTAATTTTTTATATCCTAATTCCTGTGTCTATTTGAGTAAGTAGCTTTCATAATCCAACCAGGACATAATGTAAAATGTCCTTCCTTATGGAAAAGTAAGTAATTGTGGCTGCTTTTTAGATATACTATATTCTGCTTTCTGTATTCTTGTTGTGTTCTTGGAGAACTACTTTGTTGTTTCTTTCTTTCCACTTCTGAAACTGGCAATAGGTTATGGTTTTTCCCATCTTCTGATTTCTGCATCACTAGCTGGTTTGGCAGTAAGCCTTCCCTATAATTTTTACCAGTGCTAAATAGATTGACTTATTAGAGAAATTTCTTTTACCTCTCAGCATAAGAACAACATTTAAAATCTAAAAGGAAAAGTAGGTTGGGCAGGATGATGAGGGGTAGATGAGGATGGAATAAAGGCTTCGTGCTTTAATGGATCTGTACCCTTTAGGTATGTTTTAACTTTATAGTCCTTTGCCTGTAATGTTTATAGACCAGGAATAGATTATTTCAGCCAGAAGACAGGATACTTAAGTCCAAAAAAATAGCAATAAATTTGTTTTTAAAGCACTTAGTTGTCTTATAGATCACCATGTGGGATTTGGCCAGTGGAAAACTTCTAAGATCAATAACAGATGCTCATCCTCCAGGAACAGCAATATTGCATATCAAGGTAATAGCTTTGTTTTCTTTTTCTAATAATTTCTATTATTATGCCTTTGTGTCTATTTTAAAGTAAATTTCTCTGTATTGATAATCAGAAGTCTAAAAAATGTATTTAACATGAAGCCGAACGCTACTTTATTAATAGAATTCTTAATCTTGAACTATCTTTTATTTGACTAGCCCCATGTGATGTTTTCCCAAATTAAAAAAAAGAGGTGGGCTAGTATGGAAATATTTAACTTCAAGTTGTGTTGAAGTCTAATAGATATAGCAGCAAAAAGGGCAAATTGATGTGGTCCTAGACTGGAGGTTGGCAGTAAAGACAAGCAGCACCCTGCTGAAACTCATATGGAGATTGTAAAAGGTCTTTTTACCTTGGTTTAGTCCGCCAAAATTTTATTGCTGAGGTAGTGTGCTCTGTCACCTTTTGTTGCAAGTTGCATGAGGTTCAAGGCACCAATTGTGAAAGAAGCAGCATTTGGATTATGTTTAGAAATGAATCTATTGGTTTATTTTCTTTCAGGCTTCTAAAGTGAAAAAATTAAGATCCTAGTCTTGGCTTTCTCCTTATAGGCCTGAAAAAATTAAACTGACTTAAGTAACAGATTTTATTTATAACTACAATGTGGACGTTGATTCTTGCATACTGTCAGGCCCATGTTCAGAAGCATAAAAGGTAAAGAATTGTAACTAGGGAAGTCTAAAATCAGATCTTCTGGATTTTAATCATGTACACATTTTGTTGCTTAGCTGTGCAGAGCTCTCTCATCCATACGTATGCTTTTTAAAGTCTGCAAGCATCTGGAGTTTAAATGTCTGTATATAGGTTAGTTACAGAAAAGTCTTTTGTGACAAAGCATCATTGAAGCATTTAGTAACAATGAAAACAATCAAGACAAGTAAAAGTGGAGAGAATTTCTCCTCTTTCAGAACATTATGGTAATTTACATTGTCCTCTTTTCATATAGCATATGCCAACTTCTATATAGTTGCTTATATACGTCTTCTCTCTCTTAATAGATTGAGATCTTTGAATCAGAATCTGTCAGTCATTTATTTTTGTGTTCTACCCATCGTAGCTGCTCAATAAATGTTTGATTAAAGGAATAACTAGTTGGTGTTGTTTATAAAAGGCCAATCCTTTAGCATAAAAAAATCCCAGAGTTAGTGGGAAAAACAATAAGAAACAAAAGAATATAAAGACAGAGAAAAAAATGCAGCTGAGATTAAAAGCATAGTAGTAGGAACCATTGTGCTGCTTGGGAATGGTGATGAAGGTGGTGCATGCAGACACTGACATTAGAGAAAGAATATGATTGAATACTTCTGAAATCTTGGATTGACAACAGCCAGTTGTTAATTGTTTTCCAAACTTAACTCTGTATCCCATCAATGACAATTTGGGATTGCATCCTTTATAGAGGTGTGTGTGTGCACGTGTATAATTCTATAAATGTACTACTATACTAATTTTTATGTACATTATAAAGCAAATACATAAGAAATAGAAAATTAAACAGAAATATGAATTCTATTATTTTTTCTACACTCCTACACTCTCATGCACACCCCTAGGTTACAGGCTTCCCACTTTGGCAACTGCTCACCTAGGCTTTGGGAGCAAAAGTGTCAGACTTCTTTACTATACCCACATGTGGGCTGAGGAAGAATAATTTTACAGGGGCCTCCTGTACCTCAGCCGTCCCTGAGTGAAAGCATGAGGCATACCATTTCGGATGGTTCATCAGCCTTTGGGCTGAGGGAGGCTAGTCATTGTAAATGATGCAAGTTCATTATTCCGTTTTGTGTCGTGCAGCATATGACCTTGGGACTGTCTTTGTGAATATTATTTATTTATTATTCTGAGTTTCCAGGTTAAGTAGTAATAACTGAAGTAAATTCTTGGAAAAAGGTCAAGGAGGTAGCACTTTTTCGGAAGAGTTACATAAAAAGTTTAAAATGTTTTTAATATAGTGAATTAGCTCTTTAGTTATTCAGAAAGCATAGTCAGACAAGTTTATTTCCCAAAGATAACCAAGTATCTTTTACTGAGTCTTTATTCTTGAAAACTAGACAACTGCAAATGTACCCAAAGGATCCTATTCATTTAATAGTAAGTTAGAAAAAGTTAATGTGAGAACACTGGGTTTTTTTTAATCAATCATAGTTTGTATTTTTCTTTTATTCTGATGAAAGGTGGTTTTGCTTTTTGAAAGCCCTAGTTTTTGTAACGATAGCGAACCATTTTTATTCTAAATCAAGGTAAGTTTGTATGTTTAGAGTGATGAGCTGAATCTAGTTTAGGTGATTTCAAATGCTATTAAGTGTATATATTATAGATTTTCAATATTCTCTGATTTTTCCCTCTTCTTAATACTTAACTAGATATTTAAATATCTACAAGAAATAAATTCTTTCTCTGTTTAGTTTACAGATGATCCAACTCTCGCAATTTGCAACGACAGCGGAGGCTCTGTTTTTGAATTGACATTTAAGTAAGAGACCAATGGACATTTGTTGACAAATGAAAAGACTAGCTCTGGTTTCATGATTTGAAATTGAACATGAAGAGGTCTTGAAAGCCCGTGTGATTGAGAATACATTATGGCTGTGTATTACAATTACCTGGGCAGACTTGTAGAACATATGGGGTTCTGGGCCAGGTCTTCCAAAATTTTATCTCAGTAGGTCTTATTTGCTGTCAAGCTTGGTAACCAGTATTCTGAGCTACTCTGCTGTGTAGTAGCTCAGTAATTTTGGTTTAGGTTCAAGGCCTAGTTGATTATAATTGTAATGTACAGCTGTAAAAAGGTTTTTATTGCCTGAGAATGGCCTTGTTTGCTCTTTAAATAAGAACAAAGACTGTCTAGATACATAGAAGAACATTTATGAAGCTGAGTTTTTTAAAAAAGTAGAACATAATATTCATTGTATGTTTCCATAAATTCTTCAAGTTTAATAGCAGTGCTATCTTTGTTTCTTATATTTCTCATAGCTTCTAACAACATTGAGCAAAAAGTAATTTCTGAAAAGGTACTATTCATTATTCAGCTAATGTTTCTTGGGCATCTCCTATATGTAGGCCTTTCTAGACACCGGAGTTATAGCCGTGAACCAGGCAAGGTTCCTAGTCTAATAGAATTTGTTTTCTAGTTGTGGCGAGGGTAAGGAGACCAATAGCAAGCCAGCACATAAATGAAATAACATCAGATAGGTATGAGTACTGTGACGACACAAAGAAGACAGGTCATTGTGCTAGAGAGCATTTGGGAATAATTCAAGAATGCCTTTCTCAGAAGGGGTGACGTTTGAAAAAAGACCTGAATGATGAGCCAGTCAACAAGTGCAAAGATCTGGAGGAAGTGTTCCAGGCAGAGGCACATTTGAACACAAAGGCTTTGAGGTGGGCACAAACTGGGCCTGCTGGAGCAATGGAAAGAAGGCAGGTGTGACTGGAGCATGACTTTGTCAAATACACTGTAGTGGGAGAGGAATGAAGGCAGGAGCCAGAGCATAGCCTTTTAAGACATGGCCAAAGAGTTGAGATTTTATTTTATGTATGATGGCAAGCCAGTGGACCGTTTTTAGTGGAAGAGTGATTGATCTGACCTGTGTAATAAAAAGATCATGCAGCTGTTTTGTGGAGCTTGGATTGTTGGGGGTAAAAGGAGGAGTTAGGAGGCTATTAAAGTAGTCTAAGTTAAGGATGATAGTGACTTGAATCATTGCTAAATTGATTGTGAATTTTTGGATTGCATTTTCAGGAGAGTGATGGGAGTGAGAACATGTGAATCTAGATGTCTCTTCAGTGGTTCCAAGGGTGAAGTTTGCTGTATTGAGCCTCTGCATTCTAAGCCTGAATTGAAAGATCATCCCATCACACAGTTTTCATTATTGGCCATGGCTTCCTTAACAAAGGTAGGTATATTTAGATGGTGAAACTCGTGACTTTCAGAGGCTTTGAATACAAAAAATTTGAAAATTTCGAGGCAAATATTGAACATAAATTATATTTCTCTCCTAAGATACTGGTCATTGGATTGAAACCATCGTTGAAAGTATGGATGACTTTTCCCTATGGTCGGGTGAGTAAACCTCTCCATCTTATTGGGAAAAGGAGGGACCATGTCAGGAGGTTGAGGGAAATGATTTGCAAGGGCAAATTCTGTGAAATTGTCAAAAAACTAGGTAGAATGAAAGTCAGTGCTCCAAAGATCATTGTCTGGACTTGCTTTAAGGTGACCAAAGCAGCATAAGCTGGTGACTAAACAATGTCCTGGGGATCATGAAATTTTGTACTTTTCTATTTTTATCATTTTAAGTTTTTCTATCATAAACAGCATATAACTGGTTTTTGTTTTTAACCTCAATTTGACAGTGTCTGTGTATTGCTGCCCTGGCACTTTATGGTCACACCTAATTTCATGCATGGATTTTCCTGGCTTCATTCACTGCCCTTTGAGTGCAGTACAATTCCCTTATTGGATTTAAAGCTGGAGGCTAAGTTGATATAGTGAGTCTGAGCCCTGATTTTCAATGTTTGAAAGACATTTGTTTTTGTGTGACTGCCGCACTGGGACAGGATTATGCTTATTCTCTCCTGCTTTGATATGGAACTACTGATAGAGTGTACCCCACTGTGTACTGATAGAGTACACCCCAACATAAATGGCTACTATATATGCTTTCCTTGGCTTCTGCCTCTGATATTTTACTTTGGGGGATGATACTTCCCAGCATGTGTTATTATACCCCAGTTTCCCCCGCTCTTTCCTGCTTGGGTGTTTTCAGAAAGTTGTGATCTTCCAGTGTATATATGAGGAGAGGTATTGATGGGATGGGATGGTGAATGATGGTATAGGACTCTGGCTAGTTCAGAAAGCAGCCCCTATACTGAGCGAGATCACTCTTGTTTTCTTGTTGGTGCCCTGTGTATCTCTGGGCCCCACGGGAGAAGCAAGTCTGTCCTCTTAGATGGCAAAACTTGCTTAGATTGCCATTAACATTTCTTAGGTTAGCTCCATTGGCTAATTTAGGTTTATGTCATGGTGGTATGTGTTTGCTTCTTTTTATATGTTTTTATTGGTATTTTTTCTAATTCAAACAAGTAGACCGGTTGGAAGAATTTTACATTGAGCATTTGTATATCTACCATCTAAATTCTACTATTAACATTTTCCTATACCTTCTTTATTACATATCTGTCCATCTCTCCATCTCTCTACCCACTCATCCAACTACACTATTTTGTTATGTATTTCAAAGTAAATTACAGAAACCAGTACTCTTTCTCCTAAATATTCAGCATGCATATCATTAGCTAGAGTTTAATATTTGTTTAGTTTTTCCTTTGATGTAAAATTTACATATGAAATGTACAAATCTGGAGTGTACATTTTCTGCACTTTGACAAATGCATATACTTTCGTAACCCAAATCCCTATAAAGATATAGAACATTACCATCAACCCAGAGAGTTCCTCTGTGACACTTCCCAGTCAGTCTTGCTTCAATAGAATTTTTATGAGAACTTGGGAAAAGTTTTCTCAAAGAACTCTAGTCAGAGGCTGTTTTTAACCAGAGTTTTCTCTTTGTCCTCCTGTTTCTTAATCATGGTAAATTTTTTCTTGTTTTCCTCACTTAGATGGATCCTTCCAGTGTTCCATTGCTGGCCTGGCACTTTGTGGCAGTGCATAATTATGTGAATCCCATGCTTGCCTTCTGCAGAGGAGATGTCGTTCATTTTCTATTGGTAAGTTCCAGTATGCTAGGTCTGTTATAAGTCTCTCATAATTTTTTTCCCTGCTTCATTAGTAGTTTAATATTATATCAATAAAAAAAAAATTATCCAGGCATGGTGGCACATGCCTGTAGTGCCGTAGTTCCAGCTACCTGGGAGGCTGAATCAGGAGGATCACTTGAGCCCAGAAGTTCAAGGCTGTAGTAAGCTATGATCACCTCACTACACTCCAGCCAGGGTAATAGAGTGAGACCCTGTCTTTAAAAAAAAAAAAAAAATGTATTTTAATCCATAAGTCTTTGGAGAGAGAGTGACCTGTTTAATTTTTATTTAAGTTTTAATGGTTAACATGAAAAAAACCCCAGTTACCCTTAGCTCCATAACCATTCATAGTTTATTTCTCAGTTTTGTCTGCTTTGACTGACAGATAATTAATGGTTTATGTGTATGTATAAACATATGAATGTGAATGTGTATGTATTGGTTTACCTATCTACATAGATAACATGCATATTTATTAGATAGAGAGCAAGTATAATTGAGAACCTACTGTTCTCTGCACTGTGATGGGCACAAGAAGCAATTAGGGAAGGTGTACGCATGGCTTATAATATTGTTTGAAAAGCAAAACCAGTACATTTATTGCTACCAGAGAGAATAGTTTAAGGATTGAACCATGTGATGAGAATTGAAAGTTGATATAAATTCAGAGTATGAAGAAATTAGTATGGACTAGAGAGGCCGTGGATAGATTTATAATGGATATACAGCCGATACTGAGAGAGGGAGTAGGCATATTGGGGGAAATGAGGTGAACTGAAGTCACAGAGGTAAGAGTGTGCCTGTGTAATCTCTTTGCGGGTTTCCTAGCTCAGTGAAGTGAGTGCACTGCTGTCTACCTAGCTTCTCCAGCCAGAAACCTAGGAGTTGCCTTTTATTAATAGTACCTTTTTCCCTTCATATGTGTTTTATCACCAAGTTCTGTTGACTCTACCTCGAAAATCTCTTGACCACCTCCCTTTTTGTCTCCTCCATGGCTGTTTCTCTAGTCTAAACCACGTATGTTTCTAGCCGGGACTCTGCAGTAACTTTCTAACTAGTCTCTGGCCTCAGTGCTTTACATATGCTATTGTGCCTACCAAAACAGCTCTCTGCTCTTTTCCACTGTGTCCTAGCTCATGATTAAAATCGCCTTACCTGATCTCCTGAACCAAGTCAGTGCCTCCTGCCACATACACGAAGGCCTGTAAGACCTTTCTCCTTTGATAACATTCAGCACTTTTTAAGTTAGTCATCTAGTATTTTTTTTCCTCAGTAGACAAGAAGTCTACAGACCAACTCTACTGTTATATTTCTAGCCACTAGAGCAGTGCTTGTATATAGTAGAGGCTTTAACAAATGTCTATAGAATTAATAATAGGGGGAAACCTATGGTGGAAAATAAAATTGAGTATTTGGGGTGGATCTAGGTTAGGGGTTGAAAAACTATGGCCCATGGGCCAAATCTGGCCAGCCATCTGTTTCTGTAAATAAGTCTTATTGGAACACAGTCATGCCCATTTGCTTATATATTATTTATGGTTGCTTTTTCATTACAGTGGTAGAGTTGAGTAGGTGTGACAGAGACTGTATGGTCTGCAGAGCCTAAAATGTTTACTGTGTGGCACTTTTCAGAAAAATTTGCTAACCCTTGATCTAGGTTATATAATGATTGGCCTGAATTGGTAATGGGGAGCCATCATAGGTACTAAAGATGAGATTAAAGTGATATTTTAGGAAGATCAGTCTAAAACTATAAAAAGAATAGATTATAGAAGGTAAGGGAGAAATTGAAGGTTTTTCTCTTGTAATACAGCAGGTAAGAGGTGTTTAGACAAGGTTGGTTGGTTGCAGTGAGAGTTAAGGGATGATACTTTGAAAGACAAGGCTTCTCATCATATTGTATCTAGGGACTGAAGGACATGAACAAAACATTTCTGAATTTGCATATTAGAATCAAGAAATATTCAAAGGAATATTATTTGGGGAGAAGTTGATTATGGAAGATTTCAGTGTGTTGAGTTGGAAGTGAAGGTGGGACTCTCAAGTGTGGTATCAGGGGATGTCCGACAAGAGGATAGCAATCCAGGTCTGGAGTGCAAATGAGAATTCCAGGATAGAGAATGTAGTTGAACCTCTGAAATCAAAAGCTAGAGCATATATGACCTTGGTGGGCAGTCATGCAAGGGAGAGGAAAAAAAGCAAAGCAGGAAAGGAGATTGCTACAAATACACATAGGTAGAAGAGGAAATTGGACAGTATGGTGTCACACAGAGGACAAAGAAGGAAGGCTTCTGGGACAATATCAATTTTGGGGTAATGCCAATGTAAGATCAAGAAAGATAAGGACCACTGAACATATCAAGAAGTGTTTCATTAGAAACTTTTCAGAGCACTGATTGTCAGTATACTGGAGATAGAAGCTAGATTGTAGAGCATTGTTAAGGGTATTCTGATGAGCAAACTCATACAATCATAGTGTTTGGTTGTGAGAGAGAGTGTGGTTAAATATTATCTTTTAAAAGTAAATCAAGGAAAGAGTTTTTAAAATTTTTTTTTATTTGAAAGTGGAGAAGAGAAAAACATGTTTGAGAGCAAAAGGAAAAGGGCACTTAGAAAGGAGTGATTAAATATGCTATCAAGAAAGGGGTAACATTAAACAGTCGATGGCGAGGAGTAGGATCTAGAGTATACAGTCATGCACTGCATAACAACATTTTGGTCAATGATGGACCACGTATACCACAGTGTTCTTATAAGATTATAATACCTTATTTTTATTGTACCTTTTCTATGTTTAGACATGTTTAGATACACAAATACTTACCATTGTGTTACAGTTGCCTACAGTATTCAGTACAATGGCATGCGTACAGGTGTATAGCCTAGGAGCAATAGACTATCATATTAGCTATGTAGTAGGCTTTACCATCTAGGTTTGTGTAAGCACATTCTATGATGTTTGCACAATGACAAAATCGCTAAGGACACAGTTCTCAGAATGTGTCTCCATTGTTAAGTGATGCGTAACTGTATATAGGTGAAGCGATTTTTTTTTTTTTTTTAGAAAGGACTTAGAAAATCTTAGAGGAATAGGTAATGTTGTCATTGATCTTTTCAGTTTGTGAAATACTATTTCAACATATGCAACGTATAGGACAATTTGGTACTATCTTATTTTCATTTTATAGATGAAGAAACTGAGAAAGAATAAGTGATTGCCCTTGTTCACACAGCTATAATAGTGAAACTTAAACGTGTAGCTCTAGATGCCATGATCATTTTACCAGAGCATCCTTTCTTATGGGGGAAGCAATTTAGTGAAGATAGGACTACATGAAGGGCCCTCATTAAATGATCCCACTTTTTTGATAAGGTATCAGGTAACATCAGCACTATAAGTGATGGGATTAGAAGGCAAAGAGGAATTGGGACTTAAAGGGAAAGGCATCTAGACCACTACCATAGAGAGTATGCAAGAAAACCCAGGTTGAATCGAATGTCATGAATTTTAGGTGATCAGGTGTATCTTGTACTTTATCTTTCTTCAGTGTTCTATTACCTTGGTGCAGAAGTGGAGAAAGCAAATTATAAGGATGATCGAGGTTTATAGAGTATATGTGTATAAATATATAAATAAAATATTGACATGAAGTTCTTTTGGGAAATTTTGGGCTGTTTGAGCTACAGTGGTATAGTTCAGAAAAATCTAGTTTTGTCAATGTAGTGTCTTTTCTTTAATGAACTTGGACTTCATCATACCATGTCACCAATCCCATTTTATACTTTCACTCTAGCTAAATGTAGTCATTGATGTGATAAAGTTAGTTTTTTCTGAATTATGAAAGAGTTAAAATTGTATTAATACTGACAACTAGACCACTAGCCAGATAACGCCTTGGATTTTGGTACAAATTATGGAGTGAATGATTTTTTTTTTTTTCATTTGTATAATAGTTTCTTTAATTACCAATACTTTTGGCTTGCCATACTGAATGAGAATTATGCTCTGCTCTAGGTGGAGTATAATTAAGTAACTTAAAAAGTCACTCAAACAATAAACAATATTTAGATTGTTTTTATTTCATCATCAGGTTAAGAGAGATGAATCTGGAGCAATACATGTTACAAAGCAAAAGCACCTTCACCTGTACTATGACCTCATCAACTTTACTGTGAGTATTATTCAAATTAAATATCCCCCTTTATTTTATGTAATTGTTCTGAATTCAGGGTGTATTAAATCTACCAGGATTATTTTTATTGTACCTTTTCTATGTGTAGATATGTTTAGATACACAAATACTTACGATTGTGTTACAGTTAGTTGCCTACAGTATTCAGTACTAGCATGCTGTACAGGTGTATGGCCTAGGAGCAATAGACTGTACCATATTCGGTATGTAGTAGGCTTACCATCTAGGTTTGTGTCATGAACCATGACCTTTAGGATCATATAAAATGTGGACAGAAGTGAAGTCCTGCTTGAATAAATCTGAATTTGGTGTAATGTGACATAATTACTGCCTTTCAGCCTTATGTCCTGCTGAACACTAGCAGGACCAGTAGTTTTCTTTAATGTCTTGATTGGCTCAAAAGAGAGTTTGGGTTGGAAAGAATTTAGATGGTTTTCTTCAGGATCATTGCCCTGCTTTCTCTATAAACACACTTTTATATTTCTGAGCTTGTCTTAATTGGTCCTTTGGTCTTGTTTGTGTAACCTCTTCTTTTCTTGTGGCTAAAAACTTTGCAGAGTTCTCTCTATACTGTGCATCTCAGGCCTGAGAAACTTCTTGTTTTTTAAAAAAAAGATTTCTTTTTGTATCAAGTTTTATTATCTCTTTTCCAAATAGTGTGCTAATTTTGAGAGTAGTATAATTATATTTCTAGGCTTCTGTCATTAATGCTTTTAGAACATCAATATCTGTGAGACATTCTATATATGCATGAACATAGGCAACTCTAAATATAAGGCTGTTAACTAAAAAAAAAATTAACAAGGCTTATACTTTGGAAAAAGGAGAGCTGTATTTCTCATGAAGGGTAGCAACCTGTTGGGTGCCCATTCCAGCAGATTGGGAAGCAGAGACTGGCCCAGAAGCCAGACACACGTGCTTCAAAGGAGAGACAAAAGGGAACAGGATTTTATACTGAGCAGGGTAGTCAAATATACATATTTAGCAAACTATAGGAGGAGTCATGAATATTTATGAAGGGAAATCAGACACATGTAATTGTGCTTCCTCTCTCCCATCCCATCGCGGCTGGGGACTCAGTTTTAAGCTGTTTGTAGGGTCTCTTTGGCTGAAGGGGTCTATTCAGTTAGTAGAGGGCTTAGGTTTAGGATTTTATTTTTATTTCACAGGCCATCCCTCATTTTTCCAGTAAAAAGACTAAAACTGTTTTTTCTCTAACTTGATAATATATAATTTTTCAGGATATTACTGAAATAGTCAGATCTTTTCTTTATAATACATGATTTGCTAATTTAGTTGCACATTGCATTTTAAACTCACATATAGACTGACTACTGTTTTAGAAATAATGATTTTTTCCATGCACATTTCATGAAGTAATTTTGTTCAGACGCTTATAAGACATCAGTGTCTTTGTCATCACCAGAACCCCTTGTTAAATCATCTAACACATCATTATCACTTCTGTTTGAGATGTTTGAGATACAGTACTTTTAAAATCTGCATTTGAGTATGTCACTGGAACATTTTTCCCCAACCACAAGTAGCCATTCTCCTAACAGTAGGACAGTTGGTGTTTTCATTTGTCCTGTGACATATCCATGATGTGACCGTTAATTGCATTGTTTTATAAATTACCTTTAAAAGGCTTGTTTACAATAATGTCAGCACTTGGCAATTGTGAGGGTCTAATCTCAGGAATAATTACTAAACTCATTAAGGTTCCTTGTCTCTCATTCTCTCTCTTTCTTTTAGCCAGGTGACTGAAAAACCAGCACTGATTATGGTGGAGAAGGCTAAATTAATGTGTCTTTCCTAAATTTTGTTTTTCTAAGTAATCAAGAGAGGACCTTGTAAGAACTCTTTGTAAAAGATTTGCACATCAAACTCCCTGTTTTCTGAGCAGTATTTTGGAAGGTGGGGGAAACAAACCCCTCCCTTATAGTGGCCCTATACATTATTAATAGAGTATTATGTGTAGTATATGTTAAAAGAAAATCTGTCCACCAGTTTTGTCATCTTTGATATGGCATTATGCAAATCTCTGATAACATGGAATAGGCATATAAATAAACAGACATGAATATCAGAGAGAAAGTGCAGGGGAAGCACTTTGTTCTGGCTACTTTTGAATACTAATCGAGCAGATTTTAAGATTTGAAGATTTCATTTATTTCTTGGGGAAGGATTGAGCTTTCTAAAAAAAAATTTGAAAATAAGAAATCTGATTTTATACATAACCCAAGAAATTTGTCAAAATGACATCCTTGAGAAGATTTTTTAAACTATTAAGTTAGTGTTACTTAAAGTTTGGCATTTGTCCCCGAGACAGCATTAGAAGAACAGGACAAGTGGTTTGAGGAAAAGAAAAGAAAATTTTATTAATTTGCCAGCTTAAAGTACCACTGTCTTATCTATAAGCAGAAATATGGAGTTTTTAAAGGGAGTTTTCAGCTTCGGGCTACTGCTGTTTAACTGTAGCATCTCTGGTGAAGACAGTCTGTGAGCCATCTCCTGTGGTACAAAGAACAAAGGACACTCCCCTGGCCCTCTGATTACTGGCCTCAGTCAGGAATGCAGGTTTTAATTCCCAAAAAGTATGGGGGGTGGTTAGAAAGACAACTTGTAATACATTTTGCACTTTTTCAGGCCCTTACTTCTGTTACATTAGTACTTTTACAATTATAATAGCACTTATTAAAGAAAATTCAGAAGATGCAGAGAGATAGAAGGAGCAGAAAACTCTCTCATAATTTTTAGGGAGCTTTTAAGGAAATATACTTTTTAAGTAGCTCCTATTTTAAAATATGTATTGCTTCAATACTTTGACCAGCTAGGTTTATGAGGTTTAATTTTCCCTTTTTTTCATTAATATCATAAAAACTAGAAATGCAGTTTGTCACTATGCTAATGTCATTTGTGCCAATGTGCTTTTAAAAAATTTTTATAAAAACCAATATAGCCTAAAATCTGTCTATTACAGGGCTTAGTCTTCTTTTACACTATGTAAGTGTCATTTTAACACCGTCAAAACTCAGTAGTATCTTGTGTACCTACTGTTCTCTGGGCTGTCACTGAGTAGTTCTTGCTGTGATTGTGTTGCCATGTAAGTTATTTAGTGGATAAGGTCCTCAGTGTAATTTAACAGAGTGGCCAAGCTCTCTTCTTGTCTGGAATGATGATGTGGGTTGGGCCTCACTTTTATTTTGTTGTATGCTTGAATTGCAGTGGATAAACTCACGCACAATTGTGCTCTTAGACAGTGTAGAGAAGTTGCACGTGATTGATCGGCAAACTCAAGAGGAATTGGAAACAGTAGAAATCTCAGAAGTTCAGCTGGTCTATAACAGCAGCCATTTCAAATCACTAGCCACTGGAGGAAATGTTAGCCAGGCACTGGTAAGGGTAACCTGTTATCTTGATATATGCTTTGATAAACTTGATATCTTGTTGTGTGTTTTTTTGTTTTTTTTTTGGGGGGGGTTGTTTGTTTGTTTAGAAATAGGAATTCTGTGGAGTTATCTTTCTATTTTGAGGTTTTTCTTTAAAAGTAGGTTGAAGTAGTTGTGGATGTGTTTATAATTATTCAAGGGTGTAAGCTAAAGTGGTAATTCCTATTAATTTCTATTCAGAAATGTGTCTAATTTAACGTTAATACCAAAGAGTTTTAACTTTTATAGTAAAATAATGAAGTGAAATGAAAAATTTGTGAGAAAGAAATTATAAAATCAAAATATTTTACAAAGTTTAATCTGGTGGCAGTAAACCTGATAGATTTAAGGGATAAATAACTAGAGACATACAGCCTATGTAGTAATATTTGCATGATATGGTAAAGGCTTGAACAGATACATACTGTGGGCACTTACCGGCAAAGACAGCTTTGAGAGAAAGAAGATTCTTTAGGAATAGGTGAAATTCTATAGGATATATGAAATGTAGGAGCCTAGAGAGAAGGAAGACATAGCAAGAGTTCTGAACTTAAGTATTAATTTTATTGTATTATAAGAAACTACAATAATGGCCTTAAGCAATCTATACAGTTTATAGTTAAATATGAATTGTGATCTTGTTTCCTAAACCACTCATCTTTAAGTAGGAAATTTAGACTATTGTGAAACTTCCGTGAGTAATTTCTTGGAAAAAAAAATAGTAATGATGGTCATATTTAATGAGTGACTTGTCAAAGGAAAATATCCCAAACTCTGTAAAATAATTTAAAGAGGTTTATTCTGAACTGCATATATGTGACCATGGCCCAGAGAACAACACCCAAGAAGCCTTGAGCAAGTAAGTGGTCTTGCTGTGGTTGGGTTCAAGTTTTGTGTTTTGTTTTTTTTCTCAAGACAGAGTCTTGCTCTGTTGCCTGGGCTAGAGTACTGTGGTGTCAGGCTAGCTCACAGCAATCTGAAACTCCAGGGCTCAAGCAAGCCTTCTACTTCAGCGTCCCGAGTAGCTGGGACTACAGGCATGCACCACCATGCCCAGCTAATTTTTTTTTTATATATTTTTAGTTGTCCAGCTAATTTCTTTCTATTTTTAGTAGAGACAGGGTCTCACTCTTGCTCAGGCTGGTCTTGAACTCCTGACCTTGAGCGATCCTCCCACCTCGGCCTCCCAGAGTGCTAGGATTACAGGCGTGAGCCACCACGCCCAGCCTCCAGTTTTGTTTTATACATTTCGTGGGGATAAGAATTACGTGTAAAGTCATAAATCAATACATGGAAGGTGTACATTGGTCTGGCCCCAAAAGGCAGGACATCTCCAAGCAGGAAATTACAGTTTATAGGTGCATTTAAAGATTCTTTCATTTGTAATTGGTTAAAGAAATGAAGCTTTGTCTAAAGGCTTGAAATGTTAAGATAAGGAAATCTGTTAATCAGAGACAAGCCCTTGGACAGATACTCTGATGCAAGTGATCTGTTAAGTAAATTGATGACCTGCAGGTGTGGTTTAAGCTTTGTCTTGCGTAGCTTTAGGCCCGTTAATGAGTTACAAAGGATATCTCTAAAGAGGAAAGGGAGTATGAGGAGGCATGTCTGACCTTCCTTCTTATGGCCAATAACTCAGCTTTAGGGTATTTCTAGAGTCCCCATGGCCAGGAGGGGACCCATTCAGTTGGTTGGGGGGGCTTAAGATTTTATTTTAGTTCACAGACTACAGCATGATGTGTAAGCTCTGCTCAAATCTTCCTCATAGTCATAGTATAAAATATATATGAAAGGGTCTTCCAGCCCCCTTATTTTAAAAAAAGAATAAGAAATGGTAGTGCAATAGAATTCACTAAAGTAATGATAATTACTGTCCCATACTTAGATATTTCCTTGTGTTTGAGTGGTTATTAAAAATACTCTTAGGGCTGGACATGGTGGCTCATGCCTATAATCCTAGCACTTTGGGAGGCCTAGGAAGATCACCTGAGGCCAGGAATTTTGAGCACCATAATAAGACCCTGTCTCTACAACAAATAGAAAAATTAGCCTGGCATGGTGCACACCTGTAGTCCCATCTGCTTGGGAGGCTGAGGCAAGAGGATCATTTGAGCCCAAGAGTTGGAGGTTGCAGTGAGCTATGGTGACATCACTGTACTCTAGTCCGGTCAACCCTTCTCTCTCTCAAAAAATAATATCTTAAATTTTGAACTTGCACTTTCAGTCAAGATGGAATAATGGGGGATTGGATTTACTCTCCTGTCTGAAATAACTACCCCACCACTCCAAAAAAAAGTCAGGGGAAGGAAAGAAATAGCAGTTCTCAAGATATTGGACATCAATAAAGAAGGACAATAGTCTCCGACAAATTGGGGAACGAATGACCTGAGCTCTATGATTGTCCTCACTTCCAGCCTTGAGTTTCTGGGCTGTGGCTCAGGGAGGAGGAGCCCAGTTGGAGACTGGAGGACTCCTTAAGAAGAGAGAGCTAAGACTGCAGGAAGACAATGGTGGGAGGAGTTTGCAGGCAGAGTACTGGGAAGGAGAGCACTATCAAAGAGTCCCCCTTGAGTATGCACAGGCTACTGATGGGCAAATGCATGTAAGGAAGCTACCCAAGGATAGGGAAAGAGCCATTTGAAAGGTCTAGAGGGAATCATATTAAGTGCTCACACAGGGCTGAAAATAGTGCTTGTTACACCAGCTAGAATGAAAAGTAGTGGGGAAAGATGAGGGCTAGAGTAAATGTGCTGGTCCCCACTAACAAATCTTAAAAACAAGACCAGAAAGGATCAAACTGTTTTCAAGTCACTTAAGTATCTCCCAGATCAAAGCACAAGAATATTAATAGGAACACAGAACTTTATGCCAATAAATTCAACAACTTTAGATGAAATGGAAAAATTTCTTGAAAGACACATATTACCAAAGCTGACTCAAAAAAGAAATAGAAAATTAAGTGGCCATACATCTATTAAAGAAATTAATTTTGTAATTAAAAATCCTTCTACAAAGAAGCTCCAGGCCCATAAGGCTTCAGTGGTGGAGTCTGTAATACATTTAAGGAAGAAATAATACCAATTCTACACAAAAATCTTTTGGAAAATAGAGGAGAAGGGAGCACTTAACTCATTTTGTAAGACTAGCTTAACTCTGATAATAAAACCAAAGGCATTCTAATAAAGAACACTGTAGACCAATGTCCTCATGAGCAGAGACAAAATCCTTAACAAAATATTAGCAAATAGAAACCAGCATTATATAAAAAGAATAATAAATCATGATCAAATGGTGTTTATCCAAGGTATGCAAGGCTGGTTTAGCATTTGAAAATCAGTGTTATTTACCATGTTTGTAGATTTTTAAAAACCATAAGATTATCTTAGTAGATAGAGAAAAAGCATTTGACAAAATTCAATATCCATTCCTGATAAAAACTGAACAAACTAGGAATAGAAGGGAACTTCTTCAATCTGATAATCAAGGGCATCTACAAAAATCCTACAGTTAACATCATACTTAAAATGGCATTGCCAGAAAACCAAAACAAACCAAAACTCTGAATCTGATGAAGTCTCCTTTAGAGAAAATATAGAAGACAGGAACGTGTTAAACAATTTCAGGAGGATGCAGTCAGCAAACTCCAAGTAGTGGGAAACTATAGAATAAGTGTTCTAGCTTTTTTCAACAAATAAACTTTAAGGGAAATAAAAAATTGAGAGAGATGGAAGCAAAACCTATAGATTAAAAGAGACTTAAGAGTCTTATCAACCATCTTCAATGTGTGGACCTTGATGGGATTTTGATTCAGACAAGTGAAATGTACAAAAGCAAAACAAACAACAAAAACCTCAATAACATCTGACATTTATGAGACAATGTGAAATCCAAGTACTGATTGGATATTTGATATTGAGATCCGATTGTTAATTTTTAAAACTATGTTAATGGAATTGTGGTTATGTTAAAAAGGACTCATTTTTTAAAATGTATACTGAATTTTTATAAATGAAATATTCAAAATCTGGGATTCACTTCAAAATTATACTGTGTTATAGGGGAATGGTAGAAATATAGATGAAACAAGATTGGTGTTGAGCTGAGCATTGATGAAGCTGGTTGATGGATATAATCAGGGATTTATTATTCTTTCTCCTTTTGTATACATGTTAAAATTCTCACAATAAAAAGTTAAGAAAAATTATTATAGCTATCAGTTATAGACAAGTATATTTTGGGAGATTTATAAATATTAACATATTTAATTAGAGAAACTGTGTAAGGTTTTTCAAAGATGGGAAAACTACATGTCAGAGGTTTGAAATTTAACATCATACAAATATGTGTAAGTGGCAGAGCCAAAATTTGCAACCCAGGTTTATCAGTGAGTTTCTTTTTTATTTCGCTATACTATGCTGACTCCCGTATACTATGCTGCGTTGTCTTCCTGTTTCCTCTTGTGTTTTATGTTGATATTTATTTCAGAGAACTTGGAGGTCCCATTTTCAATCAGCCCAATTCATTGCCAGAAGCAATGACTGCCTGTCATCCAACAAGGGGCAGGATGCAATAGTTTCCTTTTAGATTTAGAAGTTGGCATGTTTCCTCCCTTTTCCACATTATTCTGAAAAAGAAAAAGGCTATTTATGTAAGCAGAGAATTGCTTCTTGGACTTTGTGTTTTCTGTCACTTTTACTGTTAAACTGACAATTGATCATTTTTTCCCCACTCACTTATGGGATGAAACCATATTGACCTAAAATGTTGTCTTTATAGTTGACGTTCTTTAAAACTTTGTGAGATTTCTAATGCACGTAATTTTTACCTTTTTTGTATTTTTTCTTTAACAGGCTTTGGTTGGAGAGAAGGCTTGTTATCAATCCATCAGTAGCTATGGTGGTCAGATCTTTTATTTGGGGACAAAAGTAAGCTCTTTCACTCTGTGACTTTGGTATTTGTGTGTTATCAGGATAGTTGAGGCTGAAGGAGGTTGCTGGTAAAAAGGGCACTGCATTGCAGAGTGAATATTGATCAGCAATGATCCGAAACTTTTTGTGTTTAAGTAGTCATGATTTTTAGTTAATTAATTTATTTCCTTCACTTTTAGACATATTTTTACTTTTGTTTAGGTACTGACTAATAGGCAATAGGATGCTTATTTTCTTGATTTAGGGATATACTTTCATAAGCTTCCTTCACATTTATATTTTCATGATCAGAGAGATACCTAATCATGGATATTTGTCATGTAATTAAGATGGCCATTAGCTTACTGCATTGAGGCCTTTGAGACAGAATCATTGGTATAGGAACTTTTTGTATATCAAAATTGTTCCTGTGCTTTTTTTTAAAAAAAATTTAATATGGAGAAACATTTCTTCATTATTAAAATTCAAGCAAAATCTTGCCAATTCAGTACAGGGAAATGAGCTTAGGGCCTTTTTTGTTCCTTGTCCATGGAATTAATTCCTTCTTGGACTGTAGACTTACTGACTTGTAAGTGTTTGTTGGATTTACTCTTTAATGTGAGTCCTTCAAGACCTGAATTCTAAGATACACTTCTACCTGTAGTGTGAAATGTTTTTACTTAAAGAGATGTGAAATGAGATGTGGAACTGGAACGAATATGTCTCCCAAACAAGTCTGTTAGAGATGATCAGTTTAATTTCCTTCTCTTTATTTTCCAGTCTGTTTATGTGATGATGCTGAGGAACTGGAGAGAAGTGAGTTCAAGTAATTTTATGTGTTAGAACTACCAAATTGATAGCATCTTAACACCTCTATTTTGACTTTGCTGAAGAAGTTATTTGGATTTGTGCTTTTTAATTTCAGAAGTATAAATCAAAACCATTATAATTGTTAGGTATTTGATTTGCTAAAACTGATTGTATAAGTTAGAGCTAGGTTTTGTGACATATATTAGAAAATTCAAAATAATAGTGGCTTAAACCAGATTTCTTTCTTTCATGTAAAAGCAATCTGGAGGTAGGCAGTCCGTGGCTTGTGTGGGAGCTCCATGAGCTTTTAAGTATGCTGTCCCATTCTACCATCTTTGTGTTTGAATTCTAGTCTCAAGGTCATTTTTTAGTCCGGAATGGTTGCTAGAGCTCCAGCTGTTAAGTCCACATTCCAGGAAGGAGGAAAGAGAAAATAAAGCGTGGCCCTTACCTTTTAAGGTGACATCTCAGAAATACCATACAACACTTCCATTTGTCATTGGCCAGAGCTTAGTCACATTGCCCCAAGTGGCTCCAAGGGAGTCTTAGAAATGTCCTTCAGCTGGTGTATTGCTGTATCAAATAAAATTGGGGTTCGTTACCAAGAAGGAGGGACTGGATGTCATGATAAATAACCAGCCATTTCTGTTACAATGATAATCCAGCTATTTCCCTTTTTCATTTTTAGGCCCTGTGGCTCTCTGTACTAGCCCTACAGTCTTTGTACTATCCAATCCTTTAAGAAATTATTTTTCTTGGAAATAAGATATTCATATAGTTACTGAAGTAGTTTTAGCTATTAAGAACAACTTCTGGAAAGATATTAGGTAGACTAGGAATTCTGACTGGTGATTGGTCAAAGGGGCCTGGTATCTCTCATTTGTTCATTTTAGAGAGTGGATCATCTCCTGAAACAGGATTGTCTTACAGAAGCCTTGGCTCTTGCATGGTCTTTCCACGAAGGAAAAGCAAAAGCAGTAGTGGGTAAGTAGACAGAATACCAGTGTGGTAGACATTGTTTTTCTGAAGTAGAGGGAATGAATAATACTAATCACTCACAGAACACTTTTAACTGAGTGTTTAAGTATTTTATAAACAAGATGTTAATAAACCTAACATACTTTCAGTAAAGAAGGTTGATGACAAATACAGGGTATTAAAATTAAAATGTTACTTTTACAGTTCTTTGAAAAGGAAAATTTACTGTTAGAACAAACAGGAAGTACATTGATATGTTCTCTGGTGTGATAGATGTGAGGTGTTTCTATTATGGCATATTATTCAATATTTCGATACTTAAGGATTGTTATAATTACATGTATTGTTAGCACACGTTATGAATAGGGGACGCACAGTTTCACTCCTGAAGATGTGGACTACCTTGTTTTTTAATGGATTTTGCTTTTCTACAGGATTATCAGGAGATGCCAGCAAGCGAAAAGCTGTTGTTGCAGACCGGGTGAGTATTTTATTAATAATAGGGTCTTTACTAGGGTGTAGTACAGATTTGCTTTCGATATTAGCTAATATCTTCAGGTATGAGTAGGTAAATGGCTACAATTGAGAGAGTGTGTAAAAAACAAGTCAGGTTTTAATTCCCTGGTGTCATCATAAATACTTTTTAAATTTCTTCTTAACCCCTTTTCTTTTTTCCCTGCCCAGTCTCTTATGAAGATAGTAAAGTAGTAAAATAGCCAAAAGACAGCAGAAAGGAGGAGGAAAACCTTGGCATCTGGATTATTTCTGAACTGAATTAATAGCCCATAAAAAGTTGACATTTGTTAGTTTTTATGAACTTAATTGTAATTATGAGAAATACTATATGTGTAAATGTTTGTGTTGCCTGGAAGTGGCAGAGAGGGTTAATGTTTTAATGTTATTATTATTAATTAGCATTAATATGATTGATGCTAATATTTAATATTATTCTTCTGTTCCTGGTCTATACTTGAATTCATTGACTATGGAATTCCTTCCCTTCTGTTGATATAAATGCATTGGTAAAAATTATATTCCAGGCCAGGCGTAGTGGCTGACGCCAGTAATCCTAGCACTCTGGGAGGCCGAGGCGGGCAGATTGTTTGAGCTCAGGAGTTCGAGACCAGCCTGAGCAAGAGCGAGACCCCGTCTCTACTAAAAA
>NW_012133858.1:18833165-18844675 GCF_000956105.1 Propithecus coquereli | reverse complement strand
TTAGAGATATATTTTAATTTATATACAAGGCTATTTTCCTTACAGATGGTAGAAATCCTGTTCCATTATGCAGATCGAGCTCTGAAAAAGTGTCCAGACCAAGGAAAAATCCAGGTGATGGAGCAGCATTTTCAGGTATGCCTTTGCTTGTGCCTCTAATAGACAATGCTATGAATAGCTCTACTATACTGCTCTTCTATATTACTTGAGAATGTGACTTTCATGTTTTAGTTGAATATTTTTTAGTATTCAAAACTTTACTGTGGCAGGTGGAATTCTAAATGATTAAATTTTGAAGTAATGGGTATACAGTCAACTGGAAACAGATGAGTAAAATGTTGTGGAGTGATAGTGCTTAGCCACATAGTACTGTGTGGAAAGAAAGGAGATATATATATATATGAAGGTACATACCTGTAAATTGACACCTTATAGTGGCTGACACCTTGTTGATGACTAACATTTATGTTAACTAGGCTATTCAGAGAAGAGGTGTACTGCCAAGGTTTAAATTTAGTTCTACTAGGAGCACCTGTGACTCAAGAATAGCTCAGTTACAAAAAAATATCTCTAAAATATGCTAATGAAAGACCTTTAGTTTATCCTGGAACTTAATGAAAATGAAAGCCAAGGAATATTTTAAAGACATGTATAGTATTTATTATGTGGGTTTTACTATTTGCAGTGATCTCCAATTATATTTTTTGCAAATCTCTGTTTTTCCTTCTCCATCCCTACTGCTCCCTCCTCTTTCCCTACCTCCCCTTTTGTTATTGCTATATAGGGTACATGTGAAATTTTGTTACATGCATAGAATGTATAAAGATCTATACAAATTTTGGGATTTTTTTCCTATTTCTGTGAAAAGTGATATTGGTATTTTGATACGGAATGCATTGAATCCATAGATTGCTTTGGATAGTATAATATGATCATTTTAATGACATTTCTTATGATCCATGAGCATGAGATGTCTTTCAGTTTGTTTGTCTCCTCTTCAATTTCTTGCATTAGTGTTCTGTAGTTTTCCTTATAGAAGTCTTTTACCTCCCTGGTTAAATTTATTCCAAAATATTTTATTTTATTTTATTTATTTTGTAGCTATTGTAAATGAAATTGCCTTCTTGATTTCTTTCTCAGCTATTTCGTTGTTGGTGTATAGAAATGCTACAGATTTTCATATATTGATTTTGTACCCTACAACTTTACTGCATTTATTCATTAAGTCTAAGAGTTTTCTGGTGGAGTCTTTAGGTTTTTCTAGATATATTATTATATCAGCTGCAAAGGAGGACAGTTTGCCTTCTTCTTTTCCAATTTGGATGCCTTTTATTTCTTTCTCTTGCCTGATTGCTCTGGCTTGAACTTCCAGTACTATACTGAATAGGAGTGGTGAAAGTGAGCATTCTTGTCTTGTTCCAGTTTTTAGAGAAAAGACTTTCAGCTTTTCCCCATTTAATATGATGTTGGTTGTGGGCTTGTCATATGTGGTCTTTATTATGTTGAGGTATATTCCTTTTATGGCTAGTTTGTTGAGAGTTTTTATCATGAAGGGATGTTGCATTTTATCACGTTTTTTCTATGCCTATTGAAATAATCATATGGTTTTTGTCTTTCATTCTATTGATGTGATGTATCACATTTATTGATTTATATATGTTGAGTCATCCTTGCATCCCTTGGATAAATCCCACTTGATTATGGTCTGTTATCTTTTTGATATGCTGTTGGATTCAGTTTGTATTTTTATTGAGCATTTTTGTGTCTATGTTCATCAGGGATATTGGCCTGTAGTTTTCTTTTTTAGTTGTGGCCTTGCCTGGTTTTGGTATCAGGGTAATGCTGGCCTCATAGAATGATTTAGGTAGAATTGCCTCCTCTTTGATTTTTTGAAATAGTTTGAGGAGAATTGGTGTTAATTCTTTGAAGGTTTGGTAGAATTCAGCAGTGAGGCCATCCGATCCTGGGCTTTCTTTGTTGGGAGACTTTTTATTACTGATTTAATCTCATCCTACTTTTAACAAATAGTTGAGTGGTCAGCAAACTTTTTCTGAAAAGAAACAGATGGTAAATTTTAGGCTTTGCAGGCCACAATGGTTTGTGTCACATTTTTTTTCTTCTTTTTGTTTCTCTGCTTTTTTAACAACCATTTAAAAATGGAAAAACCATTCTTATCTGTGAACAATACAGAAACAGGCTTTGGGTAGGATTTAGCCCATGGGCTAAAGTGTGGATTGCCTGGTCTAACATGTACTAGACACTGGGCAATAGTGAGTAAAACATACATGGTCCTTACTGTCTTAAAGTTTGCAGTCTAATCAAAATAATTTTTTGCTTACATTAATAGAAATATTTAGAAGAAATATAGGGATTTTGGAGTTCTGAAGAGCAAGCACAGGTCCTATATTTTCATATCTCTATTTTATGCTCATAACTTTGGAAGGCAAGAATAAATATGGGAAGTGAGAGTTGAGTGGTATCAGAGGAGCATTTGGTTTCCTGGACTGTACTGTTTGATGCCACACTAGTGAGCTTCTGGTGGAGTCACTTTCATTACTGTGTTTGGCTAGAGGCTTATTAAGTTTATCAGTAGAGAAGGAAAAATAAGCCCAGATAAAATTATAAAAATAAATAACGTAAGAAGAAAACATATGGCAGAAAGAAAGCATTTGGAAACAAAATGGTTTGGGAACAATGCCTTGTATATAAATATTTTTGTGTACTAAGGCAGTATAGATAGAAAAGAAAGCTTAATATTTTAACAAGAATATACCTATTACCAAGAGGCAGTAGGGTAGTATTTATGAAAGAACTCTGGCTATTGGAAGGTATACTTTATTGAAGGAAAAAGAGATAGCCAACAGGGAAAGCTAGAAGGGGAAATGGAGTGTGTGTGTAGAATATAGACACCACCATGTTGTTAGGGATGGGGGGTGGAGGAATGTGGTAGAGAACTTCTTTCTTTCTAAGAGAACAAAGGAACAAAAGTGATATTCTGATGGAGAAATACTAAAAAATCTCAGATGACAGGGACTATAGATGATGGTTTCTGATACAGATTATAAAATTTATAAAGAAACAAACCGTAGTAGTAATGGTAGTAACTGTCTAAATATCTATTAGAAGTCTCACTCTGATATCTGATAAAATTTTTGATTTATCAATGATTTAGTTTCATAGGAGGTAAAAGAAACAATTGAGGGAACCATTATTCTGGACTCAATTTTTTACTAGTGATTGGAGAAGATACTAATGATTGGATAGACTCTTAAGAGAAAAATTATTACTTTAACCGTTAAAATAACAATGAAAAATATATTGAGCATGAATCCTGTATTTTAGAAAGCAAATATTTCAGAAGAAAATATACACACAATCTCACAGCTACAGGCGCCAAAAAAGAACGGGTTCACAAGGAATAGGAAATTTTAAAATTTTGACAAGATAACCATGAACAATTCAAGGAGAAAGTAATGTCGAGAGAAAGATCTGTTTTCAACTCATAGAACATCTACAAATATGGAGAGAGGCAAGTATCATGAACCTCTAAGACTGTCAGAAAGGAGAATGGTATGGTCCAGATTGTGCCCACTGAAATATGAAGGCGTACTAAAGAGGGATTTTTAAGAAAGATTCACTGAACATACACTATATGTCAGGTACTATGTAAACTGTATGACATTCATTTTTATTCTCACAACAACCCCATGGAGTAAATATTGTTTTTATCCTCATTTTATAGGGGAGGAAATTTAGGCTTAGGGAGATTAAGTGACATTTCAAGGTAATATTGCTGGTAAGTGGTGGAGCCGGGACTCAAATCCAGGTCTGTCTGATTTCAAAACCCAGCTCTTAACTAATCAGTGTACTATTAGTGTACTGTTGTTTTTAGAGCCAGCATAGGGAAAACATGGGTGAGAACGGGTGATGTTAATAAATGATCAAGATGATTAGCATCTTAACTATTTAATGCTTACTGTGTGGCAGGGACTGTTATAAACCCTTTATACATATTAACTCATTTAATTCTTAAAACTCTGTAAGGTCGGTACTGTTGTTATTCACACAGAGAGGTTACATAACTTTTTCCAGGTCACACAGTATTAAGTGATAGAGCTAGGATGTGAATGCAAGCATTTGGGCTTCAGGGTTCACATCTGGACTGCAACACTATACCATAGAACAGCACTTCTTATTTTGCCTCCATTTTCATGAGCACAGAGAATGGTTTTAAAGTGGAAAAGTCCAGATAAATATATTAAAGAAAAAAGACGAAGCCCAGCATATGTAACATTTAGTTTCATTATGATTGTTCAAATCTCAAGACTCAGTGGAATTATAACAAAGAGTGCTGTTGGAACAATCTGAGCCAACAAGAATAATTTGTAAGGAACTTTGGATCAATTTTTAAATAAGGCATTCTCGAGTATGTGTGGATGCTTAGGCAGGGGAGACACAGTTTATTTTATTTAGGAGGACACTTTTCTTCTAGAAAAGGTGATCTTCAGCCCATCAGGATGAGTGAAATGCATGTGTGGTTATTCATAATCTGCTGTTTTAAGTGTTTAATCATAAATATAATCATAAAATAATTATATAGATTGACTCTTAAGGTGTATTTTTTTAAAAGAAGAGTGGACTTAACTCTGCTGGTAACCTCAGTGTGGTTTGTGAGCATTTTCTCCAAGTTCACGTCAAAACAACTATGTTAAACTCATACAATTGCCTTTTTGAAGGGAATGTGAGGATAATATATTCCTGGAATGCCTGTGACATAACATACCGATTTTTATTGGCACATTTGTCTAATTTTTCCATTATCCTTGTGGCTGAAATATATTAGTAAATAGTAAATGGATTTACAGCTAGATGACTATCCCCACCCAAAGAATATTATTTAGTGGCTTAGTATTAATTACATTTTAGGGCTCTTTCATACCCAAGATTTTATCATTGGTTTGAATGAAGATTTAGTGCCTGGCTTGTCAAATTTAGATAACAGTAAGAATCAAGGTTCAAAATGATCTCGACAAGAAAGTGCAGTCAAAATCATTATAAGATGAAATTTAACAAGGATGAACATCAAGATTTAGATTCATCAATTCAAACAGTTAAATTTTGTGAGTACTAGATTGGGAGGATCTAGCTGGACAGGATTTTAGTTGACCACAAACTTTAGTAGGAGCCAATAGTGTATTAAGGTTCAGATAAGGTAAAGTAATAGTACCTGTTGGAAATAAAACCAACCTTATGGGCTGTTGGCAAACTAAGCCACATCCCACAACTGGAATGGTGGCAGATTTTAAAAACAACAGTTCAAAAAAAAAAAAAAATACTGGTTTATTTAATCTGAGAAGAAAGTAAGTGGAGGCATGCCTACCTATGGATGGTGAAGGACTGTCATATGGGGTTTACTGTACTGCTGCAGGGAGAAGGCTAGTATAGAAGTGGGTAGAAATTAGGAGAAGGTGTATTTCTGCTTAAAATGACCTACTGATGGTGTAACAGCTCTTGGATTTATGCACCTCTTATTATCGAATGTATTCAAATAAAGGGAGGATGACCGACTGATCAGGAGTGTTTATAAAAGATTTCCTTTGTTGGGTGGGAAGATCTGAGATTCTGTATCAGCATCAAGAAATTATCCCTGAAAACATAGTAACCTTTAATCCAGTTAGTTGAAATTCCTGTTAAGGCTGGTTTCCATCTCAATCAAAATACTGAGAATTTATATTTTACCAGCAGGTGGCACTCCTGGATGCTGCCTCAATTTTGATCTCTGCCTTTGATGAGGAGCCTCACTTTTTCCATAGATTCAGAATATGTAAGGCTATTTCAGTATTTCTGCTTTCCTCCAGAGATCAGTCAATATTTTGCCTTGTCTTAGTTATAGAAAATAACTTTTGGATCTTGTGATGTTTTTTATAGGCTATGGCTTTTATTTATCTAAGAGAAGATTTAAGATTTAAACCTATAATTATAATTTATATGATAAATAGTAGAATAAAAAGGAATTAAAGTATTCTCTGTCTTTTACATCTTGAGACTTGCCTTTTCTTCTGGCTTTCCCTCATCTAGATCCATATATGTTCTATTATTTCCCATCCTAAAACAAATTCAAACAGCAAACAAATCCCTTCTTTGCCCCATACCACACCGATATCTTTATGCCTCTTGTTTGCCCATCCTTTACAGAGCCAGCCAGACATCTTGTAAGAGTTGTCTCCATGTCCTCACCTCCCTCTCACTCTTTAACCTCTTCCATGTCTATAAAGTCTGTGGACCCTTTTGTTCTTCATCTTACTGGTCCTCGGCAGCATTCAACACATCAACGACTTCTCGAAACAGTCTGTCCCTTTGGCTTCTCTGGTATCACACATTCCTGTTTTTTCCCTATCTCTCTGGCTGTTTATTGGCTTTCTTTGTTCATTCTTCTTCCTTCTCTTTTACTTAACCAATAAATGTAACAGTTCATCACAATAGTCTTGTCTTCTATTTTTGTATCAACGTTTCTCAAGGTATCTGTTTACCATTTGCTTCAAAATCCTTTGAAGATATTTATTAAAAAATACTTTTTCATAAGTCTTTTCCCAGGCCTACTGCATCAGCCTATCTGGGATTGTTGACCAAGATTTATAATCAGCCCCCAAGATGACTCTTAAGCACATTAAAGTTTAAGAATCATTGCTTTGCATTCTCTCCCTTGGTAATATAGGCAAATGACTCTCTAACCAATGTCTCCAACCCAGATTGCTCTTCTGAGTTCTGAGATCTTTATAGTAAGTTGTTAATTTACATTTCCGTTTGGATGTTTTGTAGGTACCTCAAACTCAAAACTTTTTCTCACAAAGCCTTTTCTGATGATTCGTATGTTAGTGAGTGAATCTACATGCACCTAGAACAAGTCGAGTGATTCTTGTCTTTTACTAGTTTCGGTCTATTCTGCCTCCTAACTATTTCCCTAATCTGTTTGCAGCATGCTATCAATTCTGTCACTCTTGTAGTCCATGTGACCATCATCTCTCTCATGGTATATTACAGAAGCCTTCTAATTGATCTGCCTGCACATTTTCATACTGCATTTCATTCCATTTTCTACACAGCAGCCATAGAGAAATGTATAAGTCCAGATATGATGCTTCCTTGATTTTAAAATATTTTAAGGCCTTCCCATTGTTTTGGAAGTAAATACTATGTTCCCTAACAGTTTCTAAGGCCCTGCATGATAAATCCTTGCCTAACTGCCCCTAATTCTCTGCATTTCTACCATACTAGAGTTCTTTTCAGTTTCTTAATGTCCTCATTCTCTCTCTCTCTCTCTCTCTCTCTCTCTCTCTCTCTTTCTCTCTCTGTTTTGAGACAGAGACTGACTCTGTCACCCCTGTAGAGTGCAGTGGCATCATCGTAGCTCACAGCAACCTCAGACTCCTGAGCTCAAGCAATCCTCCTGCCTCAGCCTCTCAAGTAGCTGGGACTACAGGCACATGCCACGATGCCCAGCTAATTTTTCTTCTATTTTTAGTAGAGATGGGGTCTGGCTCTTGCTCAGGCTGGTCTTAAACTCCTGATCTCAAGCGATCTTCCTGCTTCAGCCTCCCCAGGGTGCCCCCACTGTGCCCAGCCCCCATTCTGTCTTAACTCAGAGCCTTTGTGCCTGGTATTCTCTCTGCATAAAAAATTCTTTCTCATTTCTTTTTAGCCTAACTAGCTCCTATTTATTTTCAGGTGGCCGCTTAATTGACCCTCAGATTAAGACAGATACATTCCTTTGTAAAATGCTATTCACTGAAATTACTTATTCAATGTCAGTCTGCCACAGCAAGACTAAGTTTAGGGACCTGTATAAGTTTAGGGACATCTCTGATTTTTGTTACCAGTATATGGTTTGGTGCCCATGGTAAATATTTGTTGAGAGAATTTTTAAAAATATAGAACTTATGTTGTATGTAGTGTTTGCCTGCTTTAGGAGTATGTTTTAAATTTAATTCTAGGAGGTTTGAACTGAGAGCCAGATGTAGAACTTAGTATTTGCAACACATATGTACATAATCATGGCTCATTTTATTGTGTGCTATCTACGTGACAACTATCTCATTTAATTTTTAAAACATTCTTGAGGTAGTTATTGTTTATCCCCATTTTACAGATTACTCATAGACACACAGAGAGGTTGAATAATTTGCCTAGTATCATTGAACCAGTAAATAGAACCACCATACATACCCAGGCTGTCTGACTCAGGAGCCTTGACCCTATACTATACTATGTTCTGTCTCACAGTTTATTCTTTGATAATCTCAGACCAATGTGTTGTCATGTAGCTCACTTTGAAATAGAGAAAACTAAGTAATATATGAGTTTTCAGAAGATACTGAAATCTGTAAAAAAGTAAAAATACAAGTGAATTCATTTTAGGATAACCACAATAACATACTTGAATGATTGATTTGAGTTGCTAACAGGGTTTTCAAACTCAGAAGCTGATCAATTAACTGTAGAAACAGTATTTTGGATTATTTTATTATGTTATGCTCATGTGTGTGTATTTTTGAAGCAAGGTAGAAGTATAAATAAATATGAAGCATTTTAATGCTGTAATATGAATCCATTTTCAAAAGGATTTGAAAAATAATGTAATTTTAAAAGAGCTTAATGAAGCCTTACATCAATTGTTATTAAGTTCTCCTTCCAGCTTCATTTAACATTTCCATGAAAATCCAATCATTCAAGGCCATTTTCATAGCAGCTGTAGGCATATATTTTTGCATTTTAGAGGTGATGCCAAAGAGTGAACAATGACTAAAAGCTGAACCCAAGGTGAAGCAATAGGAGCTTTCCTGGTCTAATCCTTCCTCTGAGATGATTCGAGGAAAGGAAAACGGTGTTGATGTCCGGTACACCACCCTATCCCTGAGTCTTGATTAAAGTACTGGTTCTGGGGAATCAGATTTTTCCTACAAGATTATTTTATCATCAGACCTGAAAAAAAAAAGAAAAATAAATACACACATATACAGACAGATATTTGTATCTATATTGCTGCTCAGGGTGTTTATATACTAATCCTGGGAATACTAGCTGCCTCGTTCTGATAGCCCATGAAAATCTATTGTGTGTGCGTGTGTGTGTGTGTGTGTGTGTGTATGTATGTTTATCTATATTGGTATGTGTGTGTATGTGTGTATTCATTCTAGGCTTTATGTTAAAATTTTGAATCATTTTCAAACAATGAAGTTTTCATTACCTGATTGATTATAGAATGTAAATTAAGAGAATTAGTGTCATTACTCCAAAAAGCAAAGGAATCTGCATCTGTTATTTCTTTTCAAATCATCCCCATGAAATAGGGAATGCCAGAGATTATATCTACACTTGGCAGATGGTAAGATAGTCACAATGCAATAAAATGATGTACTCAGGCACTCAAACAATTGACAGGCTTAAATTTAGGTATTCTGTCAGCCAGCTCAGTTTTTTATTTGCATATCCACATTGCCTTCTTTAATACATCTTAAATACACACAAATATCTGACACAAGAAGCAATCTTCTTGACCAAAAATAGGGCTATGCATTAAAGAAGAGATAAAAGAAATATTTATGCTTCCCCTCCTTTTTTTAAATTTTAGAGACCAAAATTTCAGCTTTGCATACTTTTGAGACTGAGTGGAATAGTCTGAAAGCAGGTATTATGAAGTCTATGTCAAAAGCCCTTGATCTCTCAGCTTCCATAGAGACATATGTAGACGAGGTCTGGCTGTGTGGACTGAGACCTTCACTTGAAGAGAAGGACCTGTACTTTCCCATTCTCCTCATTTTTGGGGTTCTCATGAGAGCAGCTTTCCAAATAGGTTTGGAGAGAGGTCATCTGAGTTTGGGTACCAGCTGTTCAGGGTGGTTGTATCCTTGTCCTGGAAATGTCAGCGAGGCAACTCTGCAGAGATTCTATGGCAAGTTGAGTCTGTGCATAGCCCTTGTCACAGGGGAGGTAGAGAGCTACTAGTCCCAACCAGCTCATTGTCAGGCATCCAAGAGGTTGCCACCAGGGATTATCCACTGGACAATCTAGTTTGTCTCTCCATAATCAGATTCTAGAAAGGAAGGCTTAAAATATGGAAATAGATTTGGCTTTAACTAAAATTTGATTTTGCCTGTGATTTTAAATGTTCAAAATTGATAAAGACCTGGTTTCTTTAAGAAGCCAGATGAAAAGCATTAATTTGGATGATTTAGCCCTAATTAAGTGAGTGGAAACAGGGGCAAGCATGAGGATTATGTGTATCCTCTTTATCTGTTAATTAAATTTTAAATTTTTATATATTTGTAGATTCATATTCCTTTGTAAGAAATAATGCAAAGAGATCCCATACCCTTAACCCAGTTTTCCCCAATGAGAACATCTTGCAAACCTATAGTACAGTTATATAACCAGAATATCGATGTTGATAAGGTAAAGACACAGAACATTTCCATCACTGTATGGATCCCTCATTTGCCCTTTTATAGCCACGCCCACTTCCCTCCTGCCCCCACCCCCTCCTTAACCTCTGGCACCCATCTCTGTAATTTTGTTATTTCAAGAATGCTGTATAAATGGAATCATATAGTATATAACCTTTTGGGATTGACATTTTTTTTTTTAACCCAGTCTAATTCTTTGTTGATTCATCCAGGTTGTTGCATGTACCAAAGTTTGTTGCTTTTTATTGCTGGGTAGTTCATTCCATAGCATGAATGAACTATGGTTTGATAAAACCATTTACCCATTGAAGAACATATGGGTTGTTTCCAGTTTGGGACTATTAAAAATCAAGTTGCTATAAACATTTATGGATGGGTTTCTGTGTGAAAATGTCTTCATTTCTCTAGGAGAAATGCCCAGATACGCAGTTGCTGGATTATATGATAGTTGCACATTTAATTTTTTAATAAACTGCTAAACTGTTTTCCAGAGCTATTATACCATTTTGCATTCCCACCAGCAATGTGTGAGTGATCCAGTTAGTCCACATCCAACATTTGGTAAAGTCACTGTTTTATTTTAGCTATTCTGATAGGTGTATAATGATATTTCAAATAATATTTGTATTTCCCTAATGACTAATGATGTCGAACGTATTTTCATGTGCTTATTTGCCACCTATGTATCGTCTGTGAAATACCTCTATGTGTGTTTTACCTATGTTCTAATTGGATTGGTTCTTATTTTACTGTTGAATTCCATGAGTTTTAATATATTCTAGTCCTTTATTGGATAGGTGGTTCTCCCAATGTGTAGTTTCCTTTTATCCTCGTAACAGGATATTTTGTAGAGCAAAAGTTTTTAATTTTGATGAAGTCCAGTTTATCAACTTTTCCTTTTACAGATTGTGTTTTCAAAATCAAGTTGCAAGAACTCTTAACCTAACCTAACCTAAGATCGTGAATACTGAAGATTTTCTCCTATTTTTTTCCTAGAAATTTTGTAGTTTTATGTGTTAAATTTAAATCTGTGATCTATTTTGAGTTAAT
>NW_012133858.1:18825238-18831737 GCF_000956105.1 Propithecus coquereli | reverse complement strand
AGTGCTAGGATTACAGGCGTGAGCCACCGCACCCGGACTTCTTTAGCCTGTTGATGTGTAGTTTGATTCCGCTGTGATTAGAGAACACACTTTGTATGATTTAAATTCTTTTAAATTTGCTGAGATTTGTTTTATGGTCCTAGATATGGTCTATCTTGGTATATGTTCTATGGACACTTGAAAAGAATTCACTTTCTGCTGTTGTTGTCTAGAGTGTTCTAATATTGATAATCTAATATTAGATACTGCTGGTTGTTGAGTTCTTCTGTATCCTTGCTAACTTTCAGTCTAGTTGTTCTACCAATTATGGACTTATCTATGTTTCCTTTCAGTTCTGTCAGTTTTGGCTTCATATATTTTGCAGGTCTGTTGTTTCGTACATACACATTTAGGATTGCAGTGTTTTCTTGGTGGATTGACCCTTTTATCATTATATAATGTTCCTATCAGTCTAAGGCAATTTTCTTTGCTCTGAATTCTATTTTATCTCACATTAATAAAGCCACTCCTTTCTTTTGATTAATGTTTGCGTGATGTATTTTTTCATCTATTTACCTTAAACCTGCTTATATTGTTATACAGTCATGCATTGCTTAACAACATGCATTGCTTGTTCTGAGAAATGCATCATTAGGCAATTTCATCATTTTGCAAACACCATGGAATGTATGTACACCAACCTATATGGTCTAGCCTACTACACACCTAAGCTATATGATATAGGCTGTTGCTCATAGGCTACAAATCTGTATAGCATGTACTTACTGTACTGAATACTGTAGGTAATTATAATACAATAGTAAGTATTGTATACCTAAACATAGAAAAGGTACACTAAAAATATATCATAAAAGATAAAAAATGGTACACTTTGTAGGACACTTACCATGAATGGAGCTTGCAGGACTGGAAGTTGCTCTGGGTGAATCAGTGAGTGATGAGTCAATGCAAAGGCCTGGGAAATGATTGTACACTACTGTAGACTTTATAAACACTGTGTACTTAGGCTACACTAAATATACAGGAAAAACATTTTTTTCTTCAATAATAAATTAGTCTTAGCTTACAGTATGACCACTGTTGTATATGTAGTCCATTGTTGACCAAAGTATCACTATGTGGCACATAACTATATTTGAAATGAGTTTTTTGTATACTTCTTTAATCCACGTTGCCAACCTCTATCTTTTAATTTTCATATCTAGACCATTTACATTTAATGTAATTATCACTATGTTAGGGCTTAAGTCATTTGAATATCTTTTTATTTTTTGTTTTCTTCTCTCTTTTTCATTTGTTTTCTTTTTCTTGCTTTCTGGTGGATTACTTGAAAAACTTTTAGAATTTCATTTTGATTTGTATTTGAATAAATGTCTTTGTATAGGTTTTTAACTAGGTATTCCATTATATATACATCACTTATTACAGTCTACTGGTGTGTTCATTTTTCCAGTCAAAGTTGTATAGAAACCTTCCCTCCCTTTATATTCCTTTATCCTTCCCTGTTTATAATATATCGTCTTAAATATTTCCTCTACATACATTTAGAACCACTTCACACAGTGTTAATAATTTTTGCTTCAACCATCAAACATAAGTTAGAAAACTCAAGAGAAGAAAGAATGAATGACTATTGTATTTACTTACATTTTTGCTTACCATGTTCTTTCTTCCCTCTTCATGTTCCAAGGTTCTTTTTTATTGTTTCCTTTCTGTTTAGAGTTCTTTGATTAGCCATTCTTTCAGGGTACTTTTGCTGGCAGCAAAGTCTCTTCATCTGCAAATGTCTTGATTTCTCCTTCATTCCTTAAGGATATTTTGCTATATTTAGGATTCTGGTTGACAGTTGTTTTCTTTCAGCATTTGAAAAATTCCGTGCCACTTCCTCTAGGCTCCATGGTTTCTAATGAGAAATCCAGTCATTCAAATTGTTTTTCTCTACAGCTAAGCTGTTCCCTCTCTTATTCTACTGTCAAGATTTAAAAAAAAATCTTTAGTTTTCAGAAGTTTGAAAATGATGTGTTTTGGTGTGAATTTCTTTAGGTTTATTCTGTTTGGATAAATGTGCGTTAATGTCTTTTGCCAAACTTGGGACATTTTCAGCCATTATTTCTTGGAACACTTTTTCAGTCCTGCTCTCTTTCTTCTCTCCTTTCAGGACTCTAATAACATGAAAGTTAGATCTTTTGTTATAGTCTCACAGGTCTTTGAGTCTTTCTTCATTTTTTTTTTTTTTTTAGTCTGTTTCTCTCTGTTGTTCAGAGTGGAAATTTTTATTATTCTTTCTTCCAGCTCATTGATTCTTTCCTTTGTACTCTTTATTTGGCTGTTGAGCTCATCCTTTGTTATTTTATTTCTGTTATTATATTTTGCAGTTCCAAAATTTCCATTTGGTTCTTTATATCTTCTATTTCTTTGAGGAAACTTTCTATATTTTCACTTGTTGCAGGGATGCTCATAATAGCTCATTGAAGCACTTTTATGATGGCTGCTTTAAAATCTTTATCAGATCATTCTAACATCTCTGTCATCTCAATGTTCACATTTGTTAATTGTCATTTTTTAATTGAGTTTGAGATCTTCCTGGTTCTTGGTATGATAAGTGATTTTTGATTGAAATCTGGACATTGTGTGTGTTATGTTGTAAGATTTCAGATCTTATTTAAATTCTCTGTTTTAGCTGGTTTCTTCTAATACCACTCTGGCACGACAAAGGGAGGGTGCCATCTTTTTACTACCAGGTGGGGGTAAAAGTCCAGTTTCTCCATTTGACCTCCACTGGTACCCAGTGGGGGGTGTTCCTCTCCACTACTGGGCAAGGATGAGAGTCCCTCCTTCTTATTGGGCCTCCACTGATAGCTCACTGACTAGTAGGATTAGGATGCCTCCTTACTGCTCCACATGTGGCCTCTGTTGACATAATGAGGGTAGCTTCACTACCTCTCATAGACCTCTTCTGATACCACTCCTATGGGGAGTAGTGTAGGTGGAAATCCAGGCTCCCCACGTGGTCTTTACTGGCTGTGAAGGGGAGTGAGGGGAGAGTTTATTACTGGCTGGTGGAATGAAAGTCCTGGCTTTCTACGCCTTTTCTGTTACCACCCCGGTGGAGGGAGGGAAGATAGAGGCACCTGCTTACGTCCTATTGAGGGGAAAAGTCTAGACTCCACACTTGGTTTTTGCTGGTGCTGGTGGGGGTATTAGTCAGGCTTCTCCAAAGAAATAGAACCAATAGGATGTACATATATGTATGTATGTTTATATATACATATATAAAGATATTTCTTATAAGGAATTAGCTTATGTGATCATGCAGGCTGAGAAGTCTTAAGCTCTCTAGTTGGCAAGCTGGAGTCCTAGGAGAGCTGATGGAGTAAGTTCTAGTCTGAAGGCCAGCCAGCTCGAGACCCAAGAAGAACTGATGTTTCACTTTGAGTCCAGTGTCCCAGCTCAGAGCAGTTAGGCAGGAGAAGTTCCCTCTTACTTGTGGGAGAATCAGCCTTTTTGTTCTAATTCACGTCTTCAACTGATTGGATGAGGCCCACTTACATTAGGGAGGGCAGTCTACTTTATTCAGTCTACCAATTTAAAAGTTCATCTCATCTAAAAATACCCACACAGACACACCCAGAATAGTGTTTGACTAAAGATCTGGACACCACTATTGGCTCAGTCAAGTTGACACATGCAAGTAACTATTACAGTGGGCGTGGGTCCATGGTTTTCTCTGTGGTGTTTGGCTGGAGTGGAGCAGTGATTTCTAAAAGAATTTTTGGTTTTCTGGATTTCCCTTTTTCTGGCTTTTTGGCTAGAGAGTAAGCTTTTGTTAGGACCTTTTTTTTTTGTTTTGTCTGTGCCCATGGGCATTTCTGGGTTGCTGACTTCTTTAGCTCCAAGTCTGGGATACATGAATTAAAAAGAAAATGCAGGGAACCTATTACCATGTCATTTCTCAGATTCTGAGGTCACTAGCATGTCTGACTTCATCTCTCCACTTTTCAGAGTCTCCTTATGTTTGTATTATTAATATTGTCCAGGATTTTTATTGTACTAGGTGGAGCAATAGGGAAAAATATGTCTGTTCTATCTTCCTTGAAGTGGAAGCCTCCTGTGTGTGTTCTCTTTTAAAGGCATTTCTAAGTCCCTTGGATAAAGAAAGAGAAGGAGGTGAGCAGAAGTTTGAAATTTCAGATGGTGAGAGAGTTTAGGCCCAGAGAAGTGTTGCAGGAGAATGGGAGTTGGCAAGTGGCAACAGTAAAAGAGATCTGCAAAGAAATAAAGTCTGCATATCTATTCTGATGTAATTGTATTTTTGATTCATATGAGCGACAAAAGTAAAAAGACTCAAAACCACTTGTAATCTTGCTACAATTCTTAATTAATTTTTAATCCTTCTACTTCAAACCCCATCAGTGGTTTTCTATGACTGTTAGAATGAAGCCCAAAACCCTTGACATTGCCCCTTCCTCATCCACTGCCATTGCCCTCTTTCTGTCCTCTGGTCACACTGCCTCTCTCAGTTCCTCAAAGTTCTGTGTCATCTCTTACATCTGGACTTTCCTAAAAGCTATTATTTCCTCTTACTGGAGCATTCTTCTCCGCTATTTAGCTGATAATGTTTATCTTTCAGATGTCCACTTAAATGTCACTTTCTCAGGAAGGCCAGCTTAGGTTAGCCCTCCTTGCTACAAGTTCCTTTGGCATTCCATATTTTCCCTCTCTTAACTGTATCATACTTCATTGTTACTACTTTTTAAATGTCTTTGTACCATACTCTAAGATATGTCTGTTTTGGAAAATATGTATCATCAACACCTAGTAATGTGCCTAGTCCATAGTAGGTGCTTTACATAAATATGGTTGAGTTTAATCAGTGATTTACTTGCCTACATGTTCTAGCTAGCTATATTTCCATAGAACTGAGATTGTACATAGTTGTATTACCTGATTTCATTCTTTTTTAAGCATTGAATTAATTTTTATAGAGGTAATGTATTCATATAGTTCAAAAATCAAAAAGTATAAAAATGTATAAGTGAAGTCTCTTCTCCCACCCTAATGCCATCCATGCAGTTCCTACTTGCCTTTCACCCTGTTGCTAAGTTTTAAAGTATATTTTTAGATTTTCTTTGTGGAAATACAAGCAACTATACACATATTTACCCACTCTCACATTAATATTTCCTCCCTCTTCACACAAATGATGGAAAACTATATTTGCTATTTTGTACTTTGATTTTTTTCTGCTTAATATATCTTAGAGACTTTTTATATTGGTTTATAGAACATGTCTTTTTTGGTAGTTGCATAGTATTCCTTTTTTGATGCTACTGTAAATTTTGTTTTTGTTTGTTTGTTTTTTTGCTTTAATTCAGCTTGTTTGTTTCTGGTATATAGGAATACAATTGATTGTAGTATATTGGTTGTCTATCCTGCAATCTTGTTAAACTCCCTTATATTAGCTCTAGTAGTTTTTTATATATTCCAGCAGATCTTCTACATAGACAATAATGTTACCTATGCATAAAGACGGATTTACTTCTACTTTTTTAACTTAGATGTCTTTTATTTCTCTTTCTTGCCTTATTAACACTGGCTCCAGTGTGACCTCCCATATGATGTTGACCAGAAATGATTTTGAGAAATGACACCCTTGTCTTGGCCCAGTGTTAGTGGGAAAGTATTCAGTCTTTCACTAATAAGTTTCTTGCTACCATAAAATTAGCATATTTTTTCTTCCTTCTTTCTCCTCACCTTCTCTTCTATCACTAGATTTTAATCAATGTCATCTTAGTATTTATTTTTATACTGTTAAATGTGCTTCTAGTTCCAATATTAATTGTGAACTTTAGGAGATGTCTTTTGATTACCAACTTACAGATAAGGCCAGTGAATGTTTTCTACCTCTCACTTCTTTTCTCCTTCTCCTCCCAGTATAAATCTTTTCCTGATTGTCAGAAGGTGTCTATTCTGTCCCCCATGTGCCCATGTTGTTTCAGGCTTACTTTTGTAGTTAAATATAGTGAATGCTCATCACTACGGCTTTTGCTGTTGCTTCCCCAGTCATTTCTTGGTGGTTGAAGCATTTTCTTCACAAAGATTCATAAGAACAATCTTCTTTGAGGTGTTGCATCTTCAAATTGTTTGTCTCTAACTTTTATATTGAAAAACATTTTGGCTTTCATTAAGGATCTTGGAAATATTGCTCTATTATTCTGGCATTCAGTGTCACTGTGGGGAAATCTGAGGCTAGCCTCAGTTGTTTTTTTCCTGCTCTCCTAAGTGACTAATCTTTTGTCCTGGCCGTTTCTTTATTTTTGGAATCCAGTAACTTTACTGCATTGGGTCTCATTTTAGGCCGTTTTTCCCTGGGATATGACGTACTCTTTCAATATCTAGATTCAAGCCTTTTTATTTCAGGAAAACTTTATTGAATTATATCTTGAGCTATTTGTTTTGTTCCATTGTTTCAGTTTTCTCATTCAGAGATTCTAGTTAC
>NW_012133858.1:18817902-18824139 GCF_000956105.1 Propithecus coquereli | reverse complement strand
TTTCATGAGGTACTTTCAAATTTTTTATTTTTAGCACATCTTCAATGGGGCTTTGTCAGTAGTACTTATTTTGCCTGTGTTCAGAACTATTGCTGGAGAGTGTTTGAGTTCATTTCTTTCACGTACCCCAGGAGTATCCTGTTTCAGGATCACTTTTTAGGTTAACTTCTTAGTTCAGTTTTTTCCACACTGAGAAGATAGTATAAATTCAAATCCCAAGTCCACCTATGGACAGGGTCTTGATTACAGATTCTTGGAGAGTACAAATTTACCCCCACTGAGTCCAGACTGAGACAGAAAACCTTCCTTGTCATCTTCCTATGCCAATAGACAGATTTTTTTCCTAATTTTCTTTCACCGAGGATGCAGCTTTTAAGAATCTTGGTTTTAGGCAAGTCCTCCTCTTCAGTTCCCCGTGTTACAGGGGTCTAAGGCTTCAGCTTCTTTCTGGCATTGAAACTCAAGTGCTTCCGTGACCAACGAACCTATAGGATAGTATCAGTGACAGTGACACGTGACAATGTGGAGCTTATTCCTTTGGTTTTCAGTCCTGTTTACTTTTAGACCCTGGGTATTGTATTGCCCTTACTTTCTTGGGAGCTCAGCTGTATGTTTTAAAGGATGTTTATCAAATTTTCCTCAGCATTTCTAGGGAGGTTCCCACTCCCCCTTTATCTAGCCCACTATATTCTCATTCAGGGTTGAGATTTGATACAGCTCTAACACTTCTCAAATCTGTGATTTTAGTTCCTATTTTTGAAGAATCTAAGTAAGATTATAAATCTAGTCACGAGGAATATTGATGACTTAAGGAAGCAGACGGGTCGGGGTAGCCCTGTAATCCTTTCAGGATTGTAGGTCCTTCTTCAGACACCTCTCTCTCAAATGATAAGGGTTTCTTAGTTTTGACCTTTTTATCAGACAGGTGTTAGTATGTAGTGCTCTTTTTCACATAGAATTTCCTCCCTCCTGATGGGATTTGTTTCTGCCTAGAACCTAACCCTTCTAGGATTTAAAAAAGGAAACCATTTCCCTGGAGCCAGAAGAAAATGAGAGTACAGCTGAAATCTGATGCTTGGTTACTTGACAGTTTTAAGTCATAATAAGCTACTGTTTCTCCCTCAAACTCTTTCCTTTGAAAAGGGCCAAAATTATGGGTTGCCATTTACTTGATATGAGTCCATTCATAATGAATTTAAAGCATTCAAAATATTATGAAACTGAGAAATTAAATCAACTTTAATTAAAATAGCTGGTTTGGAGGATTGTTTCAAATTATGTACAGCCTTAATCACCTGAGCCACCAATAGAACCAACTATATCCTATTATCAATTTGATGTATTTTGTTTCTTTGCAAGTTTTCTTTACAGATCTGAGAGATAAATACATGTTTTCACCTAGTTTTTGTTTTAATGTTATTGTAAACTCTTTATAAACTTGTGCTATACACATATTTTATTTAAATAGCTAAATTTACTTAACAATTTTCCCATGTAGTATATTCAGTTTAATTAAAATTTCTTATTTTCTCTTTCCCACTTCTTGTTCCCTTCCTTTTCTTGCTTCTTCTGTTATAAAGCTGTAATGAATACCCTAATGCATTAAAAAAATTTTTTTTTCTTAAATGTATTTAGGATAAGTTTCCAGAAACAGAATTACTGGATCAAAGTGTTATCATATTTTTAAGACTTTTGACACAGAGTGCCAAATTACTTGCCAAAAGCATGGTACAAAGTTATATCCTCCCAACAATCTAACAGCATCTTAAGCAGACTTCTTTCATTATCAATAGGCCATTGAACGGGGTATGGGGCTGATGCTTTCTTTATGGTTCCTTTACAGGACATGGTGCCTGTCATAGTTGATTACTGCCTCCTGCTGCAACGAAAGTAAGTATGCGTTGCCTGTCAGATTCAATTATTTTGAACCCAGGTAGCCTCTTGTTTATGTAATTCAAGGCTATGAATTCTGTGAATTTGACTGGACATGTTTTTTAAGAAATTATATAAATTTGATTTTTTAACAGTTTTCAGTCCATTCAGCTAATAAAATTAACTTTTCTAAAACAGATGTTAGCTATGAGTGTATCATCTGTGTATTTGTGTGGCAGTATAATGGAGATGAAGAACATAACCAACAAAAGAGCAATACTGCTTAGAGGTCCTGGAAGTAAAATATGTATGAGTCATGCAATATATATGTACTCTTTTCTTTTTTTTTTTTTTTTTTTTGCATATATACACTTTTTTTTGAACCATCACTAAAGCACAGTATTTCATACCACCCAAAAACCTAGATTCATTGTGCTTATGCAGTATTGGGTTTTTAAAGCCTTTTTGTTTAAAGGAAGTCAGTATAAATAAACTCTTAAATAGGCTTTTTTCATTTAAATAGTTAACTGTATAAAGTAACTAACTTGTGCTAATTCTGTTTTTTCACACTAATAGCAAGCTATTGTTCTAAGCCCTTTACGTTAATTGATCTAATTTTATAGCAGCTTATCTAATTTTTATAACAACAAGGTAGGTATTATTATTTTCACTACATAATTACATAACACTATAGCTAACACATTGGAATAAATTTGAACCCCAAGTAAACAGAACTTACTATAGTAAGTGCTATGACTTAAGTTCTATGACTTAATCAAAGGTCTGACATAGCAAATAACTGCCCTCTTTCACTGATACCTTCCAACCTTCTATGAATCAGGCTAATGGAATATATTTAATATATAAATTCATTAGTCATTCATTTTATATAGGAGGTTCCAGAGGCAGAAAGTGATTAAGTACCTTGCCCAAACTCACTCCCATAGCTTTTGGGGGACAAACGTAGGATACAAATACAGGAATCTAGTTCCTGTTTTCTTGGCTTTAACCACAAGTTTATACCACTTTCTAAGTGGCAGACAGGAAATATGAGAATTTAATGTAGATACTCCTAAAACTGACTTGACTCATAAATTTATATATATCCCAATAGCCTGATTCATACTTTGAAGGTGTCAGTGAATGTTATCAAGAGGGCAGTTATCTGCTATGTCAGACCATTGATTAAGTAATAGAACTTAAGTAATAGAACTTACTATAGTAAGTTCTGCTTACTTGGGGCTCAGATTTATTCCAGTGTTTTAGCTATAGTGTTATATAATTATCTAGTGAAAAATATTGTGTTTATAAGTGGGGATGTTGTTGAGAACATTATGTTACACATTGTCTTCTTTATGAGGGCCTAAGGGAGAAATTTCTTTCAGGTGTTAGGGCCAGAAATACCTTTGCATCTTCTGAACAGCTAGTTTACTTTTAGCTGATGGATAGTGAATTTTGTAGTTAATTATCATTTCCTAGAAAGCAAAGTGCTGTGATATATGTACTAGCCTCAATTTAGCTTAGGGAACTGACCATTTTTAACCTTATTACCTATGGCAATTCTAAAAAAAACTATAAAAACTCCACTAGTTAAGAGTGATTACACGACAGTATTTAATTAAACATAGAATTTTTACATATAATAAATCTTTAATCATTACGTTTGGAGTGGAAGAGAACTGAAAGATGGCCTAGAAACAAAGAATCAAAGTTGATCTAATGACTTATTTGACCCTTTTCCTTCCAAGCTCAGGCCCATATATAGAATCTTAACATTCTGATGAAAACAAAAGCCAGTATGGTGAAAAGCAAGCAAACACAAGAGCACAAATCTTTAACAAAAGAGGGAACATTTGACCCAATGCCTAGTTTCACAGCCCCAACCTTTCTTACTGTTTCTTTTTTTAACTCAGCTTCCTATTTACTCTACTTTTCACACTCACTTCCTTGTTATTTTATCTTGTATTTTTAAAAAAGCCTTAATAGTTTAAGGGCCAGTTTTACATATTTTATTTCATTTAATCCTCATAAATGCAATATAAAAAGAGGTAATGTTATCCTCATTTTCAGATGAGGAAATGGAGGTGTAGAAGTGTTCCTAATACTAGTAAGTACTGGAATCAACTCAAATCTTTGAGATAATTATAAACGAGATAAAATGAAGTACCTGAAAGACTAAATTTTATTTACAGTAAAAAGGCCTATCTTTATAAAATGGACTGTTTCCACCTAAAATGGTATGTGGCACAAAGTAGCTTTTCAATACTTAATGGCTGAATTAATGAAATAATCCTGTCTTTGGTTTGCAGGGTAATTTGTGGTTATTATCTTCAATATTCTCACAGCGGCATAAAGTTGAAATGGCCTTAACAGTTGTAAGATAAAGTATTATATAGGGAAAAAGAAAAAAGTAGATTTTTTCTTTTCAAAATATTTTGTTACTCCTAAAAAATGTTCTGGAGATAAGCTTTCGTCTTTATATAGTTCGGAAAGGAAATATTCTCTAACTTTATTTCACCTGTTGACTGGCTGAGGATGCAATAATTTCTGCATTAAATCAAAGCATATAACATAGAAGATGAAGTCTGGTCTAGATTTTCACCAAATTACATTCTATTATTTCTTTGTTTTTATAACTTCTTTCCTTTAATGTTTCCTGACTCCTTAGCATGTTTTCTTCTGGATTATGTCAGAAACAAATATAATATATGTTGTTAGAGGTTTCAGAGAGGTCTAACAGCTGTCATAGTATATTCCTGAACTCTAAGGGGAAGAGGAATGTCAAGGGGTCCTTTTTCCAGCTCTTCCTGATCTTTTTTGTAGCTCTTTCATCTCTTTCTCTCCTGCTCATATACACACACTCCTAGATCAGAGGCATGGACATTTTCCCTGGCCCATAGTATAAATAGTATTGCTTCCTTCTCTCAATTTTGTTTCCTGAGGCTGACGATTAGATTGCACTAGGTCCTGCTTCTGGTTGGGAGAGTTCCAGCATGTTGTTCTTTTTCTCTCTTTCTTTCACTGCTGGTCTCTTCCCCTACTTCTTCTACTCTTTGGGTCCCACTACAAGCAGAAGAGATAGAGAAGCATTCCCAGTAAGAAAGGTTGGGGCTGTGAAACTAGGCATTGGGTCAAATGTTCCCTCTTTTGTTAAAGATTTGTGCTCTTGTGTTTGCTTGCTTTTCACCATACTGGCATTTCTTTTCATGAGAATGCTAAGATTCTATATATGGGCCTGAGCTTGGAAGGAAAAGGGTCAAATAAGCCATTAGATCGACTTCGATTCTTTGTTTCTAGGCCATCTTTCAGTTCTCTTCCACTCCAAACATAATGATTAAAGATTTATTGTATGTAAAAATTCTATGTTTAATTAAATGCTGTCGTGTAATCACTCTTAACTAGTGGAGTTTTTATAGTTTTTTTTAGAATTGCCATAGGTAATAAGGTTAAAAATGGTCAGTTCCCTAAGCTAAATTGAAGCAGAGGATTGTCAGATGTATATAGCTTCATTCCAGGATGATATCTTTCTGCTTAAACTGGACACTCTCTCTATACTGTCTTCTTTGACATTTGGTCCCATTTATATCAAGGGTCTTCTCTTCTACATTCTCAAATTTGAAAAGTATCTGTGACATTAACATTGCCTTAAGGGATGCTCGGATTTTGCATAACACAAATACGATCTTACAAAATGTAATCTAGTACTCAGCCAATTTTAGGAAACTTCTGCTTCTAGGGTCATTATTCAAACACTCAATCCTGGCCCACAGAAGCCTTTTATATTAATATGTTCTGATTGAGTACATTGTTTTTATAGTCAATCCTTTCATTTTTGTGTATTATATTATTTCTTATGTAGGTCAAATTATAAACATAATACATATTCTGAAATTAATTTTAACTTAATACCACAACCATCATTACCCTATAATCACTGTTATCTCATAGTATCAAAATTCATAGAATTTGATACCCAGCAGAAATATTAATTGAATGTGTGTGTATATATACATTCCTATTCATACTTAATAACCCTTTTACCATGTAAAATCCTTTTTACTATGGCAGGAACTACATTTGTTTTTCTCTGTAGGGCATACTGATCAATGTGCTGTGAACATATTTTTTGGTTAAAATTTGGCTTTAGAGTCCTTTGTGAATTACTTAATATCAAAAGTGACAGGAATTCTGTTTTTGAAGACTTGTACTTTTTTTTTTTAATTTCAATGTATTATGGGGGTACAAATGTTTTTGGTTACAAGGATTGCTTTTGTCATGCTTGAGTCAGGGTTATAAGTGTGCCCGTCACCCAGGTGGTGTTCATTGTACCTGTTAGGTAGGTTTTTGCCTATCCTCTCTTCTCCC
>NW_012133858.1:18810458-18814562 GCF_000956105.1 Propithecus coquereli | reverse complement strand
GCCAATCTGTTTTCCACCTGTCCCGTTCCAGGACTTCAAATAAGGCAAAGCCTCCATCCCACTCCTTTCAAGAGCTTCCTTGACCTTTTTGTGGAACTTGCTATGAAAGACCATACCATCTACTGCTTTCCATAATTGACATGATATACTATAAAGAAATGATACATTTAGGAAAAAAATGAATAAATAATCCTAGTAGGCAAATAAAATTAGCACAGTTTTTGTATTCAAAAATGTGGAATGAACAAATAAGTAAATGATACAAGGCAATACAGTTTATAAATGGAAACATGGAAAATATTCAATTTTGCCAGTCATCAAAGAATTGAAAACAATGATGTCTAATTTGCACTTATTAAGTTATCAGGGGGAGATAAACAAACTCACAATTATCTGGTGAAACTGGTATGATTATACATTGCTAGTGGCAATATAAATTGGTGTCATGATGCTTTTTGAAGATAATTTAGTAACATATTTCAAGTGCCAGAAAATTTTTCATATCTTTTCACTTATGATAAAGTTCTGAAAGTTGAATAACTTAGGAATTAAGCCCCTAAAATGGGAAAGGATGTATATGTAGATGCTCATTGTGGCATCACTCAATGTGGAAACAAGTGGCATATCCAACACTATACAGGAATAGTTAAGTAACTATTTTCAGCATATTGAAGCATTGTAAGTTAGACAAAATGGTAATATTAAAGAGTATGTAGCAACTTTGAATAATGCTTATCATATAATGTTGCATGAAAATAGAATCCAAATTATGTCTGTGCCAAGTATAACTCAAATTGTTTATGGACTATTTACAGAAGTAATATGAAATAAATAAAACATTGTTGAGAGTATTGACATTTAGAGTAATTTAAAAAAAATTTTCTTTCTGTAATAAAATTGTTTCTAGGGATATATTTTAAATATTAAACATTTTTCACCTTTTTCCATCAATAATCACTACCCAAACGTTTTATGAAGCAAAGGCTTAGAGTTAGATAAAGCAGCATATTGGCTCTGTAGGTCAGCTAGGAATATTTAGATACCAGGAAGAAGGAAAGAATAAACATGAGTAGTCCTTTTTGATTTTTTTTCTACTTCATTATGTCTTCCCTGTTACCTGCCATGTAAGTGTTGTCTTTAAGAAACAATATGTCATAATAGACTGAGCGAAGGATTTAAGCCAGAAGGCTGGGTTCAAATTCTGACTCTTACTTGGTAGCAATGTGACTTTTAACGAACAATTTAACTTATTCAACTTTCCTTGTTTGTAAAAGAAGTATTGACAAGATTAATGAAATGGTATATGTAAAAGATTTTTGTAATATAAAGCTCTATGTAAATATTGTTACTGTTTTTAATAAACTCATGAGTAAGTTGAAATAGGGAAAGGATGAGAGATATACTTATCAGACTAAATTTAATGGACCTTTGAAATGTTCCTAAAAGTATTTTTTCCCCTTCTGTTATAGGGATCTCTTATTTAGCCAGATGTATGATAAATTAAGTGAGAATTCAGTGGCCAAAGGAGTGTTTTTGGAGTGCCTTGAGCCATACATTTTAAGTGATAAGTTGGTGGGTATCACACCCCAGGTAATGAAAGACTTGCTCGTTCATTTCCAAGATAAGAAGTTAATGGAAAATGTGGAAGCCCTTATTGTACATATGGATATCACCAGTCTGGATATTCAGCAGGTAAGTTTACTGACAGTCTACTAACTTACAAAATAAACATTATTTCTCTATTGATTATATTTATCTGACTGATCAGGCCTCCCTCTGCCTTCTAAAAACCCTAATTATTTATTGAGCACTTTTGGTAAGATGTCTTGTAAGTTTGTATTTATCAGTATATTTCTTAGGACTTAACCCAACTGAAAGCTAGATTATAAATGCCTGCAAGCCAGGAAGTATTTCTACCATTTCTTTGACATCCCCCAGAGCTCTTGGCATAGAGTTTGCATTTAGTAGTTGCTCAATAAATGCTTGTTGACTGATCCTTCTTCATTAGTTTGTTTGTTTACCAATAATAGTTTTCATCCAGCAAGTGAATTTCCACTATGGGTACTTTCACATGAGTAATAGGATATGCCTTTAAAGAGTATGATGCCATTTTTTTATAAGAGGTAGTATGTAAGTCCAGAGTTGAGTTTTGAAATGCAGAACATGGTATAAGAGGCAAATTATAGGACTTTTTATAAAATACCTCCAGTTTATTTAAGGTCCCCACAATAAGCTTCAATCCTTAATTGAGGAGCAGTATCTTTTCTGACTAGGACATTTCACAATTCAGTTCTTTAATTTCACGTTAGTCCTACTATTGAGCATGTTACTCCCTCAAAGGCGCTAAACCTTCCTGAGCTTGAATATGCGTGACTTACACCAAAGGCCTTAAACCAAAAGTTTTTTAAAGTGTGCAAAATCACATAAAAATGAAGAGTTTGGTTATTGTTTTCTTTTTGGAAGCTCATAGTAGTCTTCATAGTCTGATAACAGGTCCAGTGATTTGAGAGCATGTTATCAAACTGGCTTTATTTACCTGTCACATAATAGGAAAAATTTTAATTTCTTCTCTTTCCAACATTTTCAGATTTTCCCCAACACCATGTAAATATGCTCTAGTCTTTTTTTGTTAAAACAACAACTAAAAAGTCTTCCCCTCAGTTTCTCATGTCTCCATATCAATCCTTCTCCCCTTCTTCTCTGTAGGTAACTGCCCTATCTCACTCCTCCCAGTCACAGCCAGATTTCTTGAAAGCATTGTCTAGGTTGCTATTTTCATTTTTTCACATCCTAATAGCTCTTCAATCTTACTTTTACTAGAGTCAGCAATGGCTTCTATGTCCACTATATCAAATGGTATTTTTTGATCTTTATTTTACTTATTCTTTTAGCAACATTTGTTTATTCAAGAAACCTTTATGGAGTCTCAGGCTCTGAGGATGCTTCAGTGTCCCTGGTGAACAAGGCTTGTCCTCTCTTAAAGCTTAAATTTTGGCAGAAAAGTTTGACAGCAAACAGATATATGTAAACAAACCAGAAAATATCCAACAAGTGTTATGTTAAAATCAAACAGGGCAATATGGTAGAGAATGAGAGGCTACCTTAGATTGGCTAATTGTAGAAAGCCTTTCTGAGGAGGCAACATTGAGTCTTGGAAGTGGAATGACAAGAAGGGATCAGTAATACAAAGATCTTGGAAGAGAAGATTGTTGGTAAAAGCAGGAACTAATGTGAAAAATGAGAGTCATGCCTTGGGTGTGCAAGTAACAGGAAAAAGGCAAGCAGATCTGGAGCCTGGTGAAAGAGAGAAGTAGATCTTGCAGAGTAAGGTACAAAATTTTCCATTTTATTCCAAGTGCTATGAAAAATCATTAGAAAGTGTAAGCAAAAACACTCCAGTTTGCTTTAGCGGCCACAGAATGAGGGATGGGGCCAAGTACAGAGGAAGCAAAGAGACCAGGTAGGAGGCTAGTGCAGGAGATATTCTGGCCAGAGGAGGTAGCAGTGAGATGGAGAGAGATGGCCTGATTTGGGATGTTTTGTAGATAGAATTGATTTGCTGATGGATTGTATGCGAGGGTGTGAGGGTGTGGGAATGAAAGAAGTTAAGGATGATGTCTAAGTTTTTTGGTTTGAGAAACAGGATGGATAGTGAGTCCTTTAAGAAAAATTTAAGAAAGGACAGGTCTAAATTTGAAAGACAAAATCAGAAGTTCTAGTTTGCCATTTTATTTTGAGATAGCTTCATTTAGGTGAAGATGTAAGTAAATGGTTGGAGGGGAGGTTAGGACTGAATCTGTAAATATGTTAGTCATTAGTGAAGAGATATATGATTATGGCGCTGGCTGAGAGAGGGGAGAGAGAGAGGAGAAGAGGTCTCAGAACATGCCTTCTCTAGAAAGACTTCCAAGACACCTCAGTTCCATTTTCCCTCTTACCTCCCTGGCTTCTCCTTGTCATTCTCTTCTGCTGACCTCTGTTCTCCTTCAGCCCTCTTGCCACTCTGTAGCTCTCATATGGACAGAATATAGAGTATTCTATATGCCAAGTCATATCTAGTCCTATTCCTAAATGTTTTCTTAAATTGATTTCTTTCCATCCTTA
>NW_012133858.1:18805901-18809373 GCF_000956105.1 Propithecus coquereli | reverse complement strand
TATTGTATGTAATAAGTGCACTATTGGGTAATGCTATTTGTAGGTATATTCTGCTGCTGCTGAAAGGCCCTGAAAATGGGAGAAGGCCATTATTTGTTAATTGCTAACTTGTAACTTTCCCCAATCCACAGTTTTATAGCATTCATTATAATTTTTTATTCTCTTTACCAAGAGAATCTAAAAAGAATTTGGGCTTATTTTAAGTAGAACCAAACCTCATATCTATCTTGCTATTTGTCTTAAATTTGAGGACAGAATTGTGGAAAATGGGTTGAAGACACATATAGTGCCCTCCCAGCCCAATGCTTTATTATAGTGATTAGTGTACCTCAAGCCAGGCATACACTGAAGCCATCTGGTCAACATTTTGCAAATTTATTGTCATCCAAAACTATCTTTAGTATTATGAAGTCAGAAGTCATTCTATGATAGTTCAGGTTTTTTTAAGCACATTAAGCCTGATAGGGTGAGTGTCCCTCTAATTCGTAACTGTTCAGTTTTGGTTGTACCTCTCTTCTCTTGGTCAGTTTCTAAAATTAGTGCCCCACCCCATTTCTCCTGGTTTCAGCTCTGATTGTCTGTACATCAAGTAAGTATTTTTTACCCTTGAACACCTCTCAGCTGCTTCCTCACCAAGGTCCAGTACTTTCCTGAGAGCTGCCTCCTCTGGGAGGTCCAGTACCTCCTTGCATGCAGAAAAGTTCTCTGCGCCACAACTAAGTAACAGTGAGAATTAATGCAGTTTCTAGTTTCTCTCAATCCTTCAAAAGCAGATTCTATTTTGAAGCATTTTATATTGATACAAATGATTGCTGTATTTTTACTACATTGCTTTTGAAATTTTTGCTCTGTGTGGGGTTTTTATTCCTTACAATCTGGTTTACATTTATACCTGTGTATCTCAAATGTAATACTGGACTATTGAGGCTGCCTTGTTTTGTGTTCAGAGTAGTTTTCAAGTTTAGTGGCTTGTAGTAGGAGCTTAGTATTTGCTATTAAACAGTCACTTGGAGATTTTAGCAGTGGGAGGTTAGGTGTATCCTGTGATTCCTCTTTTATAATTCTCTGCCTGTGAGGAAATGACTTTTCAGTGTTTAGAGTTTAGCTATTTTAATACTTAGAGAGTTCTGAATTAAGAGATGTCCTGCCTTTTGAAATTTTCTAGATTTTTAAGAATGAAAGACAATGTCATCACATTTGAGATGACTACTATAGCCTCTGAAATCTTTCATTAGTTCTAGTTTTGGCTATTTCTGAGGTAAAAGTAGTACCTTGTGTTTAGGTCCCAGTGATGGGGCTGGGGTGGGAGGGTCGGGGGATGACAATATACAGATTAGTAGGAGAAAAGACAAGGTTTATTCGTATGTGTGTGGGAGGACTCAGTGATGAGCTCTGCTGAATAGCCAGAGGTAAAGGTTTATTATATACCAGCTTAACAAAAATTGGGAGTAGAGTTAGGTCTTCAATGGCACAAAGTATGGAAGGTTCATCTGAGCTTTTTGATGCTAATGTACAGCTGAATTTGCACTTCCTAGTGCTAAGGATCAGTCATCTCCCCAACAGGAAACTCCCTCTGAGGGAGGCAGGGAGGTCCATGGCAGCTATATTTTTGGGAGGCTTTGCTTAAGTTTATATAATGTTTCTTCCTGTGGCAGCTGATTATTCAGATGTTTTCAGTTTAAAGTAATCTTTATGACTACTTTGGTGGGATGATCATCCCTTGCTTACTATTTTTTAAAGAATAAAGCCCTTTTAACAACCTAAGGATACTTTGTATCAGAAATTATAATCTCAACAAAGACCTTTATGTAACTGTTATTTATTAAATGGTTTCTTTCAGTGAGGAATATGACAATGATTATTTCTTAGTGACCCTTCTAAACATTCATGTGCATATTAGAAGTTTTTATAATTAATTTCAATACCAAATGACTATAATTCCATCAAAGCATAGTGATTAATAGCATAAAATTTTTGATTATCTTTTTAAAAATGTTCTTTGAGATGATGGTAATTGTTTTCCTATTTTAATGCAGAAGCTTTTCAGAGTCATTGCTCCTCCTCTGAATGCAGGAAAAACGCTAACAGGTATTAATTTTCTAAACCTTACTTTTTTCTCTTTTTTGTGTTTTAAGGTATTATTTAAATGTTATAAAATTCACCAGTTATATATGTGCAGTGTGAATTTTGGTAATCATATGTAATTACGTAACCACCACCATAATCAAGCTGTAGAAGTTTCTCATGTGAAAACGTTTCCTCCTGCCCTTTATACCTGATCTTTTTCCCACATCCCTCCTCCAGGGAATCACTGATCTACTCCTCTCAGTACACTCCATGTAAATAGAATTATTAATATATAGTATGTAATCTTTGGTGGTTTCTTTCTTTTGTTTTTTGAGATTCATCTATGTTGTTATATGTATTAATATTTTGTTCCCTTTTACTGCTGTATGGTATTCCATGGATTGAATATACCATAATTTGTTTATTCATTCACTAGTTGATGGACATTTGAGTTGCCTTCAGTTTGGGACTACTGTGAATAATACTGTTATAACATTTGTGAACAAGTTTTTTTTTAATTAAACATTTTGAACTTACTGTAGATTCACACGTAATTGTGAGAAATGACACATAGAGATCTATATGCTCTTTACCCAGTTTGCCCAATGATAACATGTTGGAGAACTGAAGTACAATATCACAGATGGATATTTATACCAATAAAGTCAAGATATGGAACAGTTTCATTGCCACAAATATTCCTCATGTTGCCCTTACCGCCCATTCCTGGCCCCTAGCTGTGAATGTTTCTGTATGGTCATATGTGTTCATTTGTCTTGGGAAAATCCCCAGGATTGGAGTGGTTGGATTATATGGTAAATGTATGTTTTACTTTCTTTTTTTTTTTTTTTTAGACAGAGTCTCGCTCTGTTGCCTGGGCTAGAGTGCCATCACATCAGCCTAGCTCAAAGCAACCTCAAACTCCTGGGCTCAAGCGATCCTCTGCCTCAGCCTCCGGAGTAGCTGGGACTACAGGCATGAGCCACCATGCCCAGCTAATTTTTTCTACATATTTTTAGTTGTCCAGCCAATTTCTTTCTATTTTTAGTAGAGATGGGGTCTCGCTCTTGCTCAGGCTGGTCTCGAACTCCTGAGCTCCAACGATCCTCCCACCTGGGCCTCCCTGAGTGCTAGGATTACAGGCGTGAGCCACCGTGCCCGGCCTGTTTTACTTTCTAAGTTACTGCTATATGGTTTTGCCATATGGTTGTATCATTTTACTTTCTCATCATTGTATGAGAGTTCCAGTTGTATCACATCCTTGCAAGCCTTTGATATTATCAGTCTTTTAAAATCTTATTTAAACTTTAGCCATTCTAATGAGTGTGTAATAGGATTACATTGAGATTTTAATTTTTATTTAACTTGTAATTAGTGATATTGATCATCTTTTCATGTGCTTATT
>NW_012133858.1:18800964-18805151 GCF_000956105.1 Propithecus coquereli | reverse complement strand
TTAGGTCTATAGTTCATGTTGAATTAATTTTTGTATGAGATACAAGGTAAAGTTCAAGGATTCTTTTTCCATACAGCTTTCAGTTATTCCTGCACTGCTTATTAATAAGATTATATTGATTGTCTCCATTGAGCTACTTTGACACCTTTGTCAAAGGTCAGTTGACCACATAAAGATGGGTCTATTTCCGTGCTGTCTATTCTGTTACATTGATCTAGATGTCTATCCTTATGCCAATAATACACTGCCTTGATTATTGTAACTTTATGGTAAGTCCTGAGATCAGGTAACTTAAGTCCTCCAACTTTGTTTTTCTTTATCAAAATTAGTTTATCTAGTTCAGATTGTTTGCCTTTCCACATAAAGTTTAAAATCAGCTAATCAGTTTCATTACAAAAGCTTATTGGAATTTTGTTTGGGTTTATGTTGATTTTATAGATTGATTTGCTGTCTGAACACTAAAAAGTTTTCTAATCTATGAATATGATATGGTTTCTCCATTTATTTTGGTCTTAAAATCAGTTTGCTTTCCCAATTTCTGCAGAAAAGGTGGCTGGAATTTTTATAAGGATTGCGATCACTTTGGGGAGTATTGTTTTAATCCGTGAACACAGGATAGCTTTCCATTTATTTAGATCTTTTTTAATTTCTTTCAATAATGTTTTACATTTTCATTGTATAAATCGTATACTTCTTTTGTTCAATCTGTTCATAAGTGTTTTATTCATTTCGATGCTATTATAAATGGAATTGTTTCCTTAATTTTGTTTTCAGGGTATTGATTGCTAGTGTGTAGAAATAGAATTGGTTTTTGTATATTCATCTTCTATCCTAAATCCTCGCTGAATTCATTTATTTGTGCTAATTTTTTTAGTTGATTCCTTAGAATTTTCTCAGGAAAGTTCAGATCATGCCATCTGCAAATAGAGATAATTTTAATTCTTCCTTTCTAATCTCAATCCCTTTAATTCTTTTTCTTCCCTAATTGGCCTGGCTAAAACCCTTAACACAGTATTGAATAGACATGGCAAGAATGTCTGACATCTCTGTCTTTTTCCTGATCTTAGGAGGAAAGCATTCAGTATTTCATCATTAAATTTGATGTAGATGGTCTTACCCATTTCTGGAAGTTTCTTTCTTCTCCTAGTTTCTTGAGTGTTTTTAACATGAAAGAGTATTGGATTTTATCAGATGCTTTTTCTGTGTCTATTAAAACGATCTTGTGGTTTTGTCCTTTGTTTTATTAATATGATCTATTTGATTTCTATATGTTAAGCCAAGCTTGCATTTTTAGAAGAAATCCTCCTTGGTATAAAATCATTTTTGCATTTTGCTGGATTCAGTTTGCTAGTATTTTTCAGAGATTTGTGTGTCTGTATTCATAAGGGAAATTGTTCTACAGTTTTATTTTCTTTTGATATCTTGGAATGAAAAGAATACTGGTTGGTATCAGAGTGTACTTACTGACTGGGTATGTTTTTGCTTCATAGAATGAGTTGGGTAATGTTCTCTCTTTTATTGTTTGGAAAAGTTTGTGAAAGATTGGTGTTAATTTTTTAAATGTTTGGTAGAATTCTTTAATGATGCCATGTGGCCCTGGGCTTTTGTTTGTTGGAAGTTTTAAAATTATTAATTGTTTTAGTCTGTTTTGTGCTGCTATGACAGAATACCTGAGACTGGGTAATACATAAAGAACAGATACTTATTTTTGAAGGCTGAGAAGTCCAAAATCAAGGCACTGGCATCTGGTGTCTGGTGAAGGCTTTCTTTTTTTTTTTTTCGAGACAGAGTCTCACTCTGTTGCCCAGGCTAGAGTGCCGTGGCTTCAGCCTAGCTCACAGCAACCTCAAACTCCTGGGCTCAAGCGATCCTACTGCCTCAGCCTCCCGAGTAGCTGGGACTACAGGCATGCGCCACCATGCCCGGCTAATTTTTTGTATGTGCATTTTTAGATATTCAGCTAATTTCTTTCTATTTTTTAGTAGAGACGGGGTCTCGCTCTTGCTCACGCTGGTCTCGAACTCCTGAGCTCAAACGATCCGCCCGTCTCGGCCTTCCAGAGTGCTAGGATTACAGGCGTGAGCCACCACGCTCGGCCTGGTGAAGGCTTTCTTACCGCATCCTTACATGGCAGAAGTCAGAAGGGCAAGCAGAGACAAAAGTTGTGTCCTCTCTCAACAAAAGAATAGAAAAGGAGTGAACCAACTCCTGCAAGCCCTTTTTATAACACCATTAATCCATACATGAGGGTGGAGCCCTCATGACCTAAACACCTCCCGACACTGTTGTGTTGGGGATTAAGTTTCTAACACGTGAATTTTAGGAGACACATTTCGACCATAGCATTAATTCAATATCTTTGCTTGTTAGAGTCTGTTCAGATTATCTTGAGTCAGTTTGTTTCAGTAGTTTCGGTAGTTTGCAAATTTCTAGGAATTCGACCATTTCACTTATATTATCTAATTTGTTGGCATATAGTTGTTTATAGTATTCCTTTTTTATTCCTCTTATTTCTGTGAGGTCAGTAGTGATGTCTCCTCTTTCATTACTGATTTTTGTAATTTAAATCTGTTCATCATCTACTAATTGTTCTATCTGTTATTGAAAGTGGGATATTTGAAGTCTCCAATATTATTGAATTGTTTATTTCTCACTTCAATTCTGTCAGTTCTTGATTCATTTTATTTGAGAATTTTCATTTCTCTGGCAGGCATTTTACAATTCTGCCATTGCCTTCCCTTCCTGTCTGCACAGAGCCTCAAAGTTAGCCATGGGTTGTAGATTAGGGCCTTTCAGGTCTTCCCTGGGTATGTGCAAAGCCCCTCACATATCCTTTTAGAATTCTATGAATATGTTGGAGCTTGTCAATCAAAAAGAACCCAAACTCTGTAAAATAATTTATAGGGGTTTATTCTGAGCCAAGTATGTGTGACCATGGCCCAGAGAGCCATGCCCAAGAAGCCATGAGCAAGTGATCTTGCTGTGATTGGATTACAGTTTGGTTTTATACATTTCAGGGAGATAGGAATTACACGTAAAGTCATAAATCAATACTTGGAAGGCGTACATTAGTCTGGCCCGGAAAGGCAGGACATCTCGAATTGGGGGATTACAGGTTATAGGTGAGTTTAAAGATTCTTTGATTTGTAATTGGTTAAAGAAATGAAGCTTTGTCTAAAGGCTTGGAATGTTTTAAGTTAAGATAAGTAAGTCTGTTAATCAGAGACAAGCCACTGGACATATACTGGACATATACTGAGACTCAAGGAATCTGTTAAGTAAATTGATGACCTGCAGATATTATTTAACCTTTGTCTTCCATGGTCTTAGGCCTTTTAATGATTTTGTATCTTCTTGTTACAAAGAATAACTCCAAAACGGACAGGGTATAACTGGGCATGTCTGACCTCCCTTCTCAGGGCCAGCAACCCAGCTTTAAGATTTTTTTTTTTTTTTTTTTTGCTGGTGGTGGTGGGGGGTGTCCCCTTGACCAAGTCCATTCAGTTGGCTCAGGGAGGAGCAGTTAAAATTTTATTTTGGTTCACAAACTTTTCAAAACCCCCTGCCTATCTCCCATTCTCCACTTTTTCCTTTTAAGTTTTTGGTGAGCCTCTTATTAGTCCCCAACTTCCAACACTGTCTCAGGCATCTGGAATGTTAAACAGTAGCACTGATTGTTTCACAAATATGGTGCTGATGCAGGACAAAGAAAGGTAAGCCCTGAGAATGGAGCTTTTAAGTAAGCTGCCAGATAGGTCAAATAGTGATAATTCTCTGAGAATGGGGCTTTGTGGAGCTCCAAACCCATTCTGCCCCTTGCCCCTTGGGTGGCTGCTAAGTTGCTGGTTTTCACAGCTGTCAAAGTTGTGAGGCAACATTAGTTTTCACAGCTACAATGAAGCTGGGGAAAGGGTATGGCACTAGGTAAAGTTAAAACTGTCTAAAGCTTACCATTCTTGCTGAGATTCAGGCAGTTTTCTTGAATAAACGTTCCTCAGTTTATGGCAAATTTTTAGTTAATTTCAAGATTTCTGAAAAAGTTGATTTTGACAGTTTTCACCAGTGTTTTCATTGCTTTTTTGGAGGAGCAGATTTTTGGAGGTCCTTACTCTACTCTTTCAGAGGTCTGTCCCTCTGGATTTTGTTTTTGTTGGATTTGGTCTTTTTTTTCTCTCTATTCCTCAGCT
>NW_012133858.1:18797118-18800026 GCF_000956105.1 Propithecus coquereli | reverse complement strand
AAAGCGAGACTCTATCTCAAAAAAAAAAAAAAAAAGACCAGTTGAGTCAGTTCCTTGGTATAGGCCACTGGTCTGGGTGGGTCAGCTGTTCCACTGGAATGCAGGATCTGGAAGATACCTTAGAAACTACCCCTAGGTTTCAAAAAGGTGATATCTATAGAGAAAGCTAAGAATCTTTATGGATATCAGCTATGGGGAGAAAATTAAGAATCTTTATGACCACCAACTGTGTGGCTCCAGAGTGGCAATTATAGAGAAGCAAATGGAGACAGCCACTAATTATTATCATTATTTTTAGCTAGGCCTTTACCATAGTTCTCGCCTTGTACCCCGTTATTGAAGGGAGGTTTCAGGTTTGGGCCCAGACCAGGGGTGGGGAACGTTTTCATGTTGGAAGGCTGCATTAATTCAGCTGTAATCAGATAAGGCAGCACTCAAGAAACTTCAATTAGATATACTTAGAAATGTACATTATTTTGTAAAAATCTAACTACTATATACTTAAGAATTTCAAAAAATGAAAACTATTTTTCAATTTTAAAATTAACTAACCTTTTAATGACTTTTTTGTGCCTGCTTTTTGTTGGAAAGCATTTGAATATGTGGTTGCAGCATGGAGGTCCGCAGTTTCAGTTGATCCTTTACATGGCTGTCAGTCATTTGTGACTTTAAGGGTGTCTTGACTAGTTTGAGTTGGATCAAATAACATTTGGAATTGAAGCAAAATGTTAATAATTCATTAACAATTTTGATTATTCATACAATCTTAAACAATTTAAGTTTATTTGTACTAACATCACAGATTTAGAGTATTTATGAAGTATTAATATTGCTAATAAAATAAAAGATGTACACTTGCTTGCATTATGTCCAGTGTTCATATACCAAAAATGAAAACTTCAGCTCTTCATTATTCAACCACAGATTCCTATAATCTGCATGCTGTAAGCATTTCTGATTACTTCACCCTTTTTGATGCTCCTGTTCCATTCTGTGTTGCCTTTGACCCCCTTGGCCTAAAACTTGGTCAAATTATCTTTTTTATTTCTTTTAGTCAAAGAAATAGGATTGTATCACCAGATGAAGGAAACTTAAGTTTTTTACATAACTTAGAAAGGGTGCTGAAGATCATTTAGTCTAGGTCTGTTACTTTAGACGTTTGGGAACAATGGCCTTTTTAGCCCTAGAGACTGGGTGGTGAAAATCCATGTTACAAATAAGAAGACATTATATAGTTATAACTTCATATTAATTAATTGGTCGTGGTCTACAATTTATCGATTCATTGCCTGCTGTACACCTTCCCCTGGTCCCCAGCTAATGGTTAGGCCAGCAGTTCGTAGGTCTCCACCTTCAGATCTATTCCTTCTACATATATGACTCATATTGATTTTGTGTGTCTGAAAAGATTCTAATGGAAATTCAAAAAGTAATAGTTTAAGTGGTCTTATCTCAATTTTCTGTTATTTAGGAATATATTTACCTTACCTTAAATGACAAGTTTTAGTTTTTGTTTCCACATAAATGTTATATTTCTAAAAAGATTTTGAGAGAGAATTGCTGAAGATAACTTTTCTTTCTATTTTAGATGAACAAGTTGTTATGGGAAACAAGCTTCTTGTATATATTAGGTAAAATTTTTTATTTATTTATCTGTGTATATGTTCTCTCTCTATTTTCCACCATATTTTTAGAGATACTATTATCTGCATAGTGCTTTTCATTTTTCAGAGTTCTTTTATGTAGAGCAGTGGTTTTCAACCATGGGTGATTTTTGTCCCCTGCCCCTCAGAGATGTTTGGCAATGTCCAGAGACATTTTTGGTTGTTATAACTGGGCGTAGAGTTACCTCATAGGTAGAGGTGAAGGATAATGCTAAGCACCCTGTAATGCACAGATTAGTCCCCACAACAAAGAATTATCTGGCCTAAAATATCAATAGGGCTGAGGTTGAGAAGCCCTAATGTAGAATATTTTACTAATACTTTTACTGCTGACAACTCTGTGGGATTTGTCTTGTGTCTAGTGTCTATTTTATATATAAGGGCAAGAGATTTGTTTAAATCGTGAAAAAGTTAGTGACACAGGTAAAACTGGAATGTTCATCTCCTGACTCCTGGAGCAGAGGTCATGCTGATAGAGTATGCAGGCTCAGAATTAAGTCCTGATAGAACTTTTGGATAGACAGTTGGTTAACAGGAAGGTAGGAAGATGGCAGAACCTGCCAGAGCATCATTTTAGCTTCTATCTAGCATCAGAGTTAATTTTGAGCCCCGTTACACACTTGCTACATTGATTATTTAGTGTAGATGAACATATGCAGCATTTACCTAGTGCTTTATCCTCTTTACTTTAAACTATAGAATATGTTAGTATCCAATTGTCTCTAATCTAACACTGAAAATTGATGACTAGTTCAAAAAAGCTCAAAATTTACCCCCACCCCTCAAAAAGAAATAGAAAAAAAGACGACATATTTGGAAGAGATGGGTATGTTAAACAAGTAAATGTTTAGAAGACATTTGTAAAATTTAGCCCATAAGGCAAGTCATTAGCCCTAAAGACAGTCCAATTTGGAAGTAAAACTGAAGAGTGAATTTCTCTTCATATCTAACTCTCCTCTCCGTGAAGGCTTATCCTATTGCAGACATTTTCCAGACATTTACTAGTCTGGCTCTTTCCCCATCTATAATCACCATCCTTATAGCCACTGGTTTAAAAGTTACTGAAAAACAAAAATTAGTGGTGGAATGCTCCTGTAGTCCCAGCTATTAGGGAGGCTGAGGCAGGAGGATTGCTTGAGCCTTGCAGTTTGAGGTTGCAGTGAGCTATGATGATGCCACTGCACTCTAGCCCAGGGCAACAGACTGAGACTCATATACACTCACACTCTCTCTCTCTCTCTTAT
>NW_012133858.1:18788579-18795738 GCF_000956105.1 Propithecus coquereli | reverse complement strand
AGCCACCGCGCCTGGCCTATAATTTTTTTTTTTTAATACAGGAAAGAAAAATAATAATCCTTGTGCAGGTACAATTGTTACGCCCTAGCAGTAAGTCATGGTTTCAAATGTTTATTTTTGTTGTGCTACCCATATTTTCTCTCTAGTTCTTTATCTCCCTTCTTTCCTCCAGCACTCCCCCCATCAAAAAGTTAAAGCAAGCAGGGTGCATCTCTGATTTCATAAATTATATTACTTGGCATACTAAATATGGAAGAAGGCCCTAAAGGAGATGTGGTAGTGATGATAGTGGAAATAACTGGAGTTGAAGTCAAACATGGAAGCTTTTTGCTGAAAAAACACTCTGATATATGTTTAATTAGAGATGAATTTGGGTGATCAGGTTATCTGTGAGGATGCCCCTAAGGGAATAGTTATATAAAACGTGATGTATCGGCCAGGCACAGTGGCTCACACCTGTAATCCTAGCACTCTGGGAGGCCAAGGCGGGAGGATCGCTTGAGGTCAGGAGTTCAAGACTAGCCTGAGCAAGAGCGAGACCCCATCTCTACTAAAAATGGAAAAATTAGCTGAGCAGGGTGACATGCGCCTGTAATCCCGGCTACTTAGGAGGCCGAGGCAGGAGAATTGCTTGAGCCCAGGAATTTCAGGTTGCTGTGAGCTAGGCTGACACCACGGCACTTTAACCCAGGTGACAGAGCAAGACTCTGTCTCAAAAATAAAAGAAAAAAAAGGATGATGTATCTTCCCAATGGAAAAAAATAGTATTTTAGTTGGTTTTTTAAAAGCTTTTGATAATATGGAAAATGCTTATATTATAGTGTTTGGTAAAAGCAGCAGGCTCACAAATATGTACAACACAGTCATTTTATATATATATATATATATGTGTGTGGTTTTTGGAAAGAAAAGACAGGATGGAAATATACCTAAATATTAATAGTGATTAACTCTGAGATGGAGCAAATTTCCCTAACGAATGAGTGTATACTACTTTTGTAAAAGTAGAGTAATAAACTTTTAAATTATTTTTAAAATGTAAGTACTCATGAGAAGGTTATAGTTTGAATTAGTTTAATTTGAAAATCTGACCTCAGAAGTATTAACTTTAATTTCATAGGATGAAGGGAAAAGAAACTTACAACTGGAAATTAGATCTAGTTGTCTTAGGAAACCTTAGATGTCTAGAGGAGAACATAAGCGTACTTGGTGGCTGGCAAGTAGGAAAAAAAAAAACAAACAGGACATGATAGGGCAGGGGTTTGGAAAGAGTGGTAGAGAAAACAAAGAATTCTATGTAATTTTCACATTTTTGAGGGCACTGGTAGCACTAAACCACATTTGGAATTATGCTGATATCTGAATTATGGTATCGGGATTTATAGTAAGGCTGCAAAATAATCTCTCTTTCATTTGCTTGACAAACATGTGAGTGTACAGTCTGTCCCACGTACTATCCTAATTGGGGGCTGACAGGATAGAAACCCTGCCCTTGTGGAGAAAGAGGATTCAGACTTGTAGATAAGTAATTATAGCACAGTACACGCCTTAGGGGAATTGCAGGGTGGTATAGGAGCACCTATGAGGGACACCTAATTGGGGGGTTAAGGAAGGGTTCTTTCATGAAATGACTCCATTCTGAGTCTCAAAGAATGAGTAGAAGTTAGTTAGGTGAAGGGTAGGGAAAAATATTGTAGGCAGAAGGGCAGAATATGTAAAAAGGCCTGGAAATGAGACAGAGAAATGTGTATTCAAATAATTGAAAAAAAATCAGTATGGCTGCATCTTTAAGTGTAAGGAAAAGTGCAAAGAGAAACAAATACAGAGAGGTAGGCAAACACAGAGTCCTGCAATCTGTAGTAAGAAATTTGGACTTTATACTACAGCAGTAGGTAGCCATTGAAGCCTTTTAGGAAGAGAAATACCATGATCTGTACTTTTAAAAGATTGTCTCTGACTCTTGTGTCTTAGTTGATTTGGTCTGCTATAACAAAATATCATAGACTGGGTGGCTCATAAACAACAGAAATTTATTTCTCACAGTTCTTGAGACTGGGAGGTCCAAGATCAAAGCACTGGCAGAGTCCTGTCTGCTGAGGGCCCACTTCCTGGTTCACAGAATAGCACTTTCTCACTGTGTCCTCACGTGGCAGGAATGGGCAAAGGATCTACCTGGGGCCTCTTTTATAAGGGCACTGATCTCATTCACGAGGGCTCTACCCTCATGATCTAATCACCTTCCGAAGGCCTCACTTAATACCATCACTTTGGTGACTAGGTTTTCAGCATGAATCTTGGGGGACGCAAATGGATTAAAATGAGGTAAGACTGGAGGCAAGCACATCTGTTAGCAAATTGTTGTAGTAATCTAGGTAGATGGTGGCTTGAATTAGGTCAGTAACAGTAGGGATACCAAGATGTGAAAGGATTTGAATGATATTTTAGGAGGCAAATCAGCCTCCTGAAAAGGAAGAATATGTGATAGAGATCACATGTAGCCCACAAAGCCTGAAATATTTACTGTCTGGCTCTTTACAGAGAATGTTTTTTGACCCCTGGATTAGCATATAGCTTGCTATCATTATCATACAGAAACCCCATAATTCTTAAGGTACTACAGAAGTCTTTATGCCCAAATTCACACATAACTTTGAACTTGAGTTTTAGGTCTATCTTTGTACTTTACAAACTGTAATTCTCCATTAGGGCATCTTTGCATATTATTCTTCTAACAAGCATTCTAAAAGCATCTTTGTGAAATGATAATGTTCTAACAATGATGTGCCATTTTGGTGGCGGTTGTTAACTACTGTCAGAATATGTCATTAACTGTATCATAATATCCACACTGTAGTATGTCACCACGTAATTATGTTTACAGAAACAAACTTTTAATATGTGCTTCAAAGCAGTGACTTCATGCTGTCAAAAGGAAGATTGTTAAGGAAATTGTTTTTGACTTGCTGTCACTGCTGTAGTTTTTAAATACATATGTTAATTCTCCATGGTTTTGTATTTTAGTGAACAGCACTTGTATTAGCAGATAGTACCTTCTATTTGTACCTGCAGAATGACATCTCACTTTAACAGACAGGGATGGGGGTGTGTGTGTGTGTGTGTGTGTGTGTGTGTGTGTATGCGTGCGTGCGTGCTCATAATCAGAAGATAGAACTGTGAGACTTTCTAGTCCATCTTCCCATCTTTAGGCAGGGTCATATTTAACCCACATAAACATCAAAATACCTTCTGTTTGAGCCTTCCAGATTAAGAGTTCCTACAGTCTCCTTGGTAACTCTTTTCAGCATTTCTGAACTAACTGGCAGCAAAGCAGACTAGTTGAAAAAAAAGTTAAAAATATTTTACTTTTCACCGTAAAAGATTAACTAGACAATGCAGCAGTCATTTGTTAAGCCCGACAGGAGAAGGAAGGGAAGGGCATGCTAGTAAGAGAACAGCATGAACAAAGGTACTTTGGAGAAATTGGGGGAAATTTAGGGCCCATTTAAAGAACAGCAGTTACTCTGGTTTGAACAGAACTATGATGTAGTCTTGAAAATTCATGGTTGTGAAATTCCCTTTTATTTTTAATCTATTGGGACAATATGTAGTCCATTTTCTTGTTTCAAGAAAATAGCAATCAATTATTGCTATGTGGATTTAAACATTTCTCAGAACCAAGTGTGCTAAGTGAAAACACAGGAAAGATCTTCATATCTTCCATCATTCAGTAAATATTTTTTTCAATTTTTTCATAGTGGATATAATTTCAGTTTCTTCATATATGCATCCTATATGTGATAGGTATTATATTTTTGTGACATCCTGTTATCATATACTGCCAAACAGAATCTGGTGTTGTCGTTTGTTTTGATGCATGTTATATTCAAAATATATTTGGCTCTACTTGTGCAGGGACATAAAATAAAAAGTACTATACTTGACAGTGTTTGGAGAATAGGATGTCTATTAATATTCCTTGTAAGTAGGCTTAAGAATTTTAACATTTCAACAGTTTTACCGTAATACTTTTTTAAAATGCCTATCTTTGGACATCATTTTTTTTCTTAATTGTCATGGAAAATATGAAAATTATTTTTCATGACAGTTAATGAATTATGTCTTAGTTATTTCCAAATGACATAGACTGAATGATGGCTAAGCATGTGGTATTTCATCCTTCTTTTCTCAAACCTTTGCTCCGAAATTTCCTTTTGCCGCTAGTGTTCTCTTTTTCTTTGCCTCTGGATATTGCCTGCCTTTTCCTTCTGAAATTTTAATACTTATTGATTTGCTAAAGTCTTGGAGTACCATGTAGTATTAAATGCTATAGCTCTCTACTTGATTCACTAAAAATAACTTATCATTAAAGGTGTATAGGAAAAAAACCTCAGCTGGGCGCAGTAGCTCATACCTGTAATCCCAGCACTTTGGGAGTCTGAGGTGGGAGGATCGCTTGAGCTCAGGAGTTTGAGACCAGCCTGGGCAACATAGGGAGACCCTGTCTCTTTAAAAAATTTAAAAATTGCCAATCATGGTGTCGCACACCTGTAGTTCTGGCTGTTCTGGAGGCTGGGGTGGGAGGATCACTTGAGCTCAGGAGTTTAACGGTAAGCTATGATTTCGCCTCTGCACTCCAGCCTGGCTGACAGAGCAAGACCCTGTATCTAAAAAAAAAGAAAAAACCTAATGAGGAATAGTTAACTTATTTGGGAATTTACTCGGATTTTATTACCAAGAATTCAATAACTTGTTTCCTTTTAAAATGTGCAATTGGTAATTACTTTTTAAAATTTCTTTCTCCCTTTTAGACTTTTGAAGATTTTAAAAATGATAAGCAAGCTGTGGAATATCAACAGCGAATTGTGGATATTTTGTTGAAAGTAAGTATTCAAAGAATACATGTCTTTATATTGAAATTTATATTAAGATAATTGAAGGTTACAAAATAATCTTGTATAGCGAAGTGATATGTTACAATCATATCTTAAAATTTTATTATGGTGTGTTTTTGTCCTCAAGAGCTGAATTTTAAAAAATTAATATATCTTGGCTTCAGACCGGATACCAGGATACAGGGTACTGCTCTCAAGAAATGCATATTGTGATAATTGCTGTATTAATATGATTATATGTAATAATAGAGACTAACTTCAGAGTGCTTTGAGAAAATAATTAATGTGAAGAATCTTCTTTTGTCTCATACCAACTTCACTTTGTTGCTAAGGTAGTGCCATACTTCACCGTGGCACTGAGATGATGGGTGGCACTTGAGAATGGTTTGAGGCATGTAGAGAAGATCATCTCAATCTAAATATAATTAGATTCAGTAAAAAGCTATTTTGAGATTCATGCTGTTGCTAATGAATGAATGTGAAGACAGGTTCTTTTCCTTTTCATCTACATGACTTCAACCAGGCCAGTTTCCTCTTGTAGTTGAAAACTTAAAGTTTTCGTTCTGTCTGTTTGGCTATAAAATGGAAGTTTCTTCCTTTTAATGACTTTTAGATTATTTTGGACAAGAGATCAGAATTAAAATGTTTTCTAGTTGTGCATAACATCAGTGTATTACATTTATAATAGTTCTTTTCTAATTTCCAAAGCATGTTTATGTACATTATCTCATTTGAGCTATCTGTTAACCTAGTGAGAGAGACAGTGATGAATATGAGAATAGGATTGACAAGCTCTCAGATAATGCCAGTTTGATCCAGTGGCCAGTATGGAGAATTTTCACCAAGATTTCCAAAATACCTTCCTTAAATGGTCTTCCTGTTCCTAACCTAATTCTTTAATTTGTGATCTTGCCTCTCTTCTACCTAATATTCTTCTGTGGTTTCCTATTGGTCAATTGGAATTAAGTTCTGCTGTGAGTGAGAGAAGACTGAAAATGATAGTAGTTTTTCTGTGATGGGAATTTATTTTTCTCATAGAAGTCTGGAAGTAGGCAACCTGATCTAGTAGAGTGGCTTCACAACCTTATCAAGGGTGCAGATCTCTTCTTAGTATTATACTTAGAATGTGATTTCTCTCTTTTGTTCCAAGATGGGCACACTCAGGCTCCAACCATTACTTCTGCCTTCTGGCCAGCCTAAATATAGAAAGATGTAGAAAAAAGTCTTTCCTTTCTTTAAGGAAACTTCTTAAAAGTTGTGTACTACAATTCTGCTTACATCATATTGCCACAAACTTAGATATATGGCCCCTTAGCAGCCAAGAGTGACAGAAACGTAGTCTGTATTCTTGGTAACCATGTGCTTAGCTAAACCTGAGTTCTGTTTCTAGGTTAGGAGGGAAGAATAGATGTTGGAGCATAAGTAGTAGTTCCTGCCATACCCATCTAAACTATTTAACATGACATCAAAGATTCTTTTATGTTTGCTGGTCCCTGCCTATTTCTGTATAACTGCTCCTCCCCTCTCCCACCCACCTCCTCACCCCCCACACGCCCTCTGTTATGTACTCCTCAACCATATCCAATTATTGGAATTCACTAAACTCTCTGTGTTGTCTTCATGGTTTATGCTCTTTGCAGGGGTTTTCTTTCAGCCTGTCATGCCTTTTCCTGATCCCTTTCACTGACTGGCAAATTCCTAACCATTTTCCAAGACTTAACTCAAATATCATCCATGAGAAACTCTTTTTGAATCCTTTCTGACAGTTCTAGGTTGATTAGTTGCTCCTTCTCTGTGTTTACACAACACTTTTTGCCACACTTTGCACACTGTGCCATAATTGTGTACTTATTTTCCAGTCTGAACTTGAGCTTCCTGAAGATAGAGACCATGAGGATTATTATAATCTTTTTTTTTTTTTTTAGGTCGTTGTTCTAGCTTGCCTAGAACATGTCCAGCACAGTGCCTAGAATCTAGTAGATCTTTAAGAAATGTTTGTAAGTTGGTTAGACTGGAGTTTGAATTTAGTACTATACTAAGTTTGAAGTATGATACAAATGCAGAAAATAAAGCTCCATAAAGTACTTAACTATTACTGTTGGTGAATTGCCACTCTTGTATATGGTTTTCAAAATATTTACACTGAGTCAATGAAGAATGAACTTTTGAGATTATTTTTCTCATTTCTGGTTCTAGAGGTGTATTAATTTGTTAAAGTGTACTTCTGAGGAGCCAGTGAGAGTAGGAGTATAGGCAGTGACCAGGGA
>NW_012133858.1:18739520-18786729 GCF_000956105.1 Propithecus coquereli | reverse complement strand
AATTTTAATAGGATTCTCTAAGAATTCCTGAGGGAAACATGAGTAATATTTCTTTGAAATTCTACATCCACATCTCTGACAATTCAGTTCTCATCCAAATTGTGCTAGAAAAATGCCAAAAACCACTAAACTGTTTCCCTGTTAGAGTATGCAAGTAGTTGTATTTCTTCTCTAAGTGGTATTGAACTCAATTGTTGCACAGTCTGTAAAAGAATCTTTTCATGAGTCTTCAGTAATGAGGCTTCCCCCGCTTCTAATTGTATGTGGGTTTTTTGCATCAAGCCAGATGGTCTATTGAATAAATGGTCTCTTTTGCTCATCAGGTTATGGTGGAGAATTCAGATTTTACTCCCTCGCAAGTAGGGTGTCTCTTTACATTCCTCGCTCGGCAGCTTGCAAAGCCTGACAATACCTTGTTCGTAAATAGAACGCTTTTTGATCAGGTAAGTGTCTTTAACAATGAGAACTAGAAATTTCTTCTGTATACTGTACAGAGTTCACTGCATTACACTGTTTCTTAATATGACAGACTATTGAATAGATGTCTTATCAAGGAGAGGCCTGTTCAGGTTTTGAATCTAAATAGGTGTGTGTATGTGTGTGTGTGTGTCTTAATGATGTGTTCCAGGTAGTATGACTTTGCCTACTAACCTGGTATCATGGGAGTATGGTTTGTGAAGATTGGTTTATAGAGAATTCTGTTCTCTCAATTATTCTGTTGATCTAAATTGCCTAGAATTCTTTGCTCAAGAATTTTCCAGTTTAAGTACCCCATCTCACTGATAGTAAGACTTTGATGACGAACAACTGAAGAAGAGATTACTTTTGGAAAATCTGAATTTACTTACAAATGATTTTGACTCTGAAGATAATCTCCTAATCCCAGTTAAATATCTCCTACATATCTATAGGTGACAAAGAAAGTATTTTTTGTCTGGAGAAAGTAGCTAATAACGACTAGGATATACTAAGCACTTTACAGTGGCAGGCATTGTTCCAAAGCTTTATTTATATGTATGTGTGAACTCAATCCTCCCAACAGCTCTGAAATAGGGACAATTATTCCCATTTTACATATAAGGAAACTATATGTGGAAACTATAAGCCTGGAGAGATTAAGTAATTTATCCAAGGTCATACTTGTAAGTATTATTATTAGCAATAAATGTTGTTATTAAGTATTAATAAGGTTAGTATTCAAATTCAAGTGGCCTGATTCCTAAGTCCATGCTTTGCTTGGTCCATGGTATCAGGGAACTTAAACATAAGGTATATAGATAACACTGCCTTCTAGTGTTATATTTCTAAAAGTATAGAAATATGTGTCTAAGACACATATGAAATTGTTAGCATACCTGAACCTGATGTTTCGTGTACTAGGCCAGTCAGTTGGGAAAACACTATACGCTTGTGGTATTTGTTATTGCTGGGTATGGATGAATTGGTGATATTGAAAGGATAATTATTGTTTTTATTATGACAGTGTTATGGCTTGAGTGCTGGTATCAAATAAAAAATATTTTATCTTTGGCTAGGTCCTTGAATTCCTTTGTAGTCCTGACGATGACTCCCGACACTCTGAAAGACAGCAGGTATGAACTACTAGAATTGTTTTTGCTAAAGCGTGGGAAAAAAGACAGAGTAAGCTGGAAAAAATTCTTCTGTGCTAGACCTCACTAGACATAAGGGGGAATGACTTGTACCAAACCCTAATATTAAGCTAAAGTTAGTGGCAACCAGAAAATAGAGTGGACGGTTGTTGGAAGTACGGTTATAAGGAGCTTATATCAAACTAAATTCCTAGGTAGACTGGACCTGTCTTGCTTCCACCATGACGTCAAAGAAAATACTTCACCCTTCTGCATTACATAGCCACAGTTAGCACTTGTTTATACCCTGCATTCCGTCAGTGTCATTGATCTGGTAACCTCTGCTAGCTGCTATGGTCCTGAACCAGAAAAGCTGCAGGATCCTGAGTATTGGTCCACTCAACTTTTGAGAGTGTCCTAAAACCTCACTGCATTAGAGCTGACCATTCTGGAGACTATAAGTCATCTGTTCCTCCACTAGTTATTGTGAAGTAATAACTGTCTGATTACCACTTCTATTTATGCCACTTTCTTGAAGGTCCTTTCTAGGAGTAGGATTCTTTAAAAGCTTACCCACTGTAATTGTGAGCACTTAGAGTGTCAGCCCATTTAGTATTGATAGCCAGACTTGGTCAGGTAAGTAAAATACAAAAATTAAATACTTTGAGAGCTGTGCTGATTTTTTATGGTAATAATGCACAGCCAGGAAGTTGAGACTCAGCTAAAGATCATAGGATAGCAATAGTGACCCTTTCTTTGCATAGCTGTTGCCCAGTGACTGCTTCAGACTATCTTAGGAGGGAGAACAGCTGCTAAAATTTTGGCTACTGTTTTTTTTTAATTAAAAAAATAGATTTATGGGGTATAAGTTGAAATCTATCATGTGTATATATTATATAGTGGTGGAGTCTGAGCCTTTGGTGTACCCATGACCTGAGTAGTGTACATTGTATCCCATAGGTAATTTTTCATGCCTTGGTTACTCTTAAATTACACTGAATACAAATAGTAATGTGGACCCCCTCATTTCAGCCACTTAGTTTGGTAAAAATTAATTGTATGAACCCCAATATTTTTGTTTTATTTTATTGTGGTAAAATATACATCATGTAAAATTTACCATTTTAACCATTTTTAAGTGTACAATTCAGTGACGTTCACATTGTTGTACAATCATCATTACCATCCATCTCAAGAAATTTTTCATCTTCGCAAACTGAATGACCATACCCATTAAACAATAACTCCTTACGCTCTCCTCCCCTATACCCTGGCAACCACCATTGTGCTTTCTGTCTTTATGAGTTTGACTACGGTAGATATCTCATGAAAGTATTGATGCAATAATACAGTATTTGTCTTTTTGTGTTTGGCTTATGTCACTTAGTATAGTGTGTTCAAGGTTCATCCATGTTGTAGCATGTATCAGAATTTTCTTCATTTTTAAGGCTAAATAATATTCCATTGTATGTTTATGCCACATATTGTTTATCCATTCATCCATTGATGGACACTTTGATATTTTCTACCTTTTGCCTATTTTGAAAAGTGTTGCTGTGAAAAATCTCAATGATTAATTTTAAAAATTTAACATGTAAGCGTGGATACTACCTGTGGATGACAGATTTTTAAAGAACCATAAGACATAAAAGTGAGACAAAATCTCACTTCTTAAAAGGATATATGCAGACATGTTCAGCTTAGTGGAGGGTCAGTTCAGTGTTCTAAGGGCTTATTTGCAAACACTGTGGCATTCCTTCCATGTTTAAAAAGCAGAGCCATTGATCTTTTTCTAAGACATAACTACAATATGATCAACATTATAATGTTAGTCTACCCCTTGCTATGGGAAAGCAAGCCAAAATATCATCAAGTAAGAAAGCAAAAGAAAAAAAAAAATTATGGTCTACATGGCTGAATGCACTCTTAAAGAGCTAGTAAATTCCAAAGTGTTCTCATTCATTTATTTTAAATGTTCAGGTCCTTTTAGAATTGCTGCAGGCTGGAGGCATAGTTCAATTTGAAGAGAGTCGGCTCATCCGTATGGCAGAAAAAGCTGAGTTGTAAGTTGTTTTGCAGCCATATATTAGTTTTCTACAAAACTATTAAATTACATTTCTCTAACGTGAAGTCCAGTTTATTGATGCATTCCTGCTTTTTTAATTAGGAAAGGTTATACAAATAATGACAACAAAAAAAACCTAAGTGCAAAAGTTTTTGCCTTTCAGTTGAGTTCCAGAAGTTACTTAAATTTGCAGAAATTGGCAGGGTAAATTTGAAGTGTTTGTACAATTGTTTTAATATGAAAGTGGAATAGCAGTGTATGCTGTTTTAGTATTTTGATTTTTTCTTTAATATTTCTATAGTATTTCATAGACTTTTGACCATTATCTTAAGTATTTTAGAAACAATGCAAAATTTGACATAGGAGATAAGATACAATATGCTAACACTGCTATTTATCTAGTTCGTTGAATGTTTTATTTGAGATTTAATTCCGAACAAAGAAACTTTATAGAAAATGTTTACAAATTATCAATTGATATCTAACATATTGACTATTTCTTATGTTGCTTTAATATCTTTTTTGTACCCAGCTTTGAAATTTCTTATAAACATAATAATATTCAGCAGCACCTTAAACCTATAGGTAGAGAAATGGCAGATACTCATCTCCCTTAGATATTTAACATAACTTTAACAGTAGAAATCACATCTGCTATATTCATTTTTCTTAATACTAACTTGCTTGTCTGAGTAAACTTATCAAAACAATAAGCTAATAACCACCTGCCTGTTTGGTACACTGAAGTTTTTCTTTTACATTCTAGCTATCAAATTTGTGAATTTATGTATGAACGAGAACACCAATATGACAAAATTATTGATTGCTACTTACGTGACCCATTGAGAGAGGTGAGTTAAGAGACTGCTTTCTTCTTGCTTATTCAGTGTTCCCTCCTTACTGAGTAGAAATAACTATTCAGTAGAAATATTTGGACATGTGTTTGCTGATCTAAGGTTTTCTTTATTCACCAGATTTTTAATTGAGTGACTGCTATGAGCCAAGTATATATCGATAATTAAAACAGCTATAGTTCCTGCAGTTTTGGAACTTACGATTTAGTGATGGAAACTGACAGTAAACAAGAAAACCAAATACATGATTACAAAGTATGATAAGTGCTGGGGGAGAGAAACTGGGTGTCACTTTAGAGGAACTGACTTATCCCAAGCAGCCAGGGAAAGAATCTCAGAGAAAGTGACATAGAAACTGAGTTTTGGAAGTTGAGGAGCCAGTCAAGCAAAGAGCCAAGGGAAGAGTGTTCCAGGATAGGGAATGGTATATACAAAGGACCTGAGGTGGGGAAAAAATTGACATCTTCAAGGAACTAAACAGAGAGATCATATAGATTAAGCAAAAAAGGTATAGGTGGAACATAATAGACAAGGGTAAGAGTGATTTGAGATGAAATTGAGAATGGGGACAGGGATCACCAAAAAGAAAAGTATGATATTCCCTCATTAGGTCATTGAAAATAAGTAAATTGAAACCAAAACTAATTGGTACAGGTTTGTTGCTTCTAAAATTCTACGCTAAACTTTGAACAATTACTCATTTTAGTGTCAGTTTTTCATCAGTTAACTACTCTAAATAATTTTCCATCATCAAATAATGTTAATAGTTGTTGACTATGACTGGTACAGATAGTAGATAGTGACTAAATATTGCTTAAGTGAATGAATGGATAAATTATATTGTCTTGTGCTCTTCAGGAGGAAGTTTTTAATTACATTCACAATATCTTATCCATTCCTGGACACAGTACAGAGGAAAAGCAGTCTGTATGGCAGAAAGCAATGGATCATATTGAGGTACCAATTCAACAAAACATTTTAAACTTATTTGAGTGGTCGTTTAACCCAAATTAACTTTATGTTATTTAGACAATGGCAGGTATCATATTATTAAGTTGATTTAATTGAGGAGTAGTCTTTTTCATATAATTTTTTCTACTTCATATTTGTATTCCTAAAGCCTATGTCACAGCCAGTTTATTATGTCATGACTTCTGAAAATAGCCCATGTTCGATCAGCTAGTGACAAATTGGAATATTAGTGGGTTTTTACCCACTAAGTTCATAGAATGATTCTAAGAGTATTGCTGATCTTTTTTTTCCTAATAACATAATGGGAGTCATTCCCTCCAATCACCCAATGGACTTTTAGAAAAATTACTGCAGTGAGTTTTCTCTCTCGTATTTTTCCCTTCCTTATGTAACAGGACAATGATTCTGACCTAGCTTGGTCAGCTGATTCACTGCTTTTGTTTGTGCGTGCTGTTTTACAAGAATTTAAGAATTGACTTCAGTGTCAAAACAAAAAGTCCTTTTTAAAAACATGCTTATAGATGTCCAAATGGAGAGACTACATGTGTGAAAAACATGTGATCAGAATGTATTCTGAAAAGGGGCCCAAAAATCACTCCTCGCTTTAGTTTCTTTATGTTCATGACATACTTTTTACCTCAGAAACCAACAGAGCTAGAAGTTTTGTTGAAATCTATTCTGCTTTATGTTTATTTGTATGTTTTATGTTATTTATATATTCTATTGTGTTTATTTCTGATTATTAAAAAAACAGTAAGGAAGGATACTGAGGTAATCCTAGTTTTCAAAATAACATTTATATCTGCAGAGTTTCTTTCATTCTTCTCATATTCTCATAGCAACAGTCAAGTGATAGATTTAGAGATGTAGTGAAAGATATGATTATTCAATATGTTTTAAAAGTTTTTATAGTTATTTAAAATTATAAGAAAGGATGATCTCTGAGAAACATTGCACGTGATGTGAATACTTTGTTTTAGTTCCTGAAGGTTGTAAAGTTTCGAAAGCTCAGAAATGTGAACAGTATCTTCTGTGAAACATCTGGCTTGAAAGGTGGTGGAGTCAGTCATGAGATGTGTGGCCCGAAGTAATTTCCACACTCTCATGTATAGGATTGAGAACACGGCATATGTTATTTAATGTTGTCATATTCCTGCTAACAACAAGATGACTATATCTTGGCAAAAGAACCCAAGACCTTCTCCAATTTTGAGTTTTATATATTTTCCCTTTAATCATTTCATGTTCTTTTTCATCATCCTCTTCAAGTCTGCATATTTACTTTATGGTTCATTTTTCATTTCACCTCATCTGCATTATACAGTGGTTTGAGCACATGGGCTCCAGACATCCAAAAATGAAGCTATATCTCTCTGCCTTATGTGAAATGTGATGAATTAATCAATGAGCAAACAAATTACTCAGCAGAAAACTTAAGCTGTAGAAGAAAGAAGTATTTTTGCTACACAATTATTTTTGCTGACTATTTTTTCCACATCTGCACATTTTTTCACCTTGAACTTTTTATTATCTCTTAAGGCCACAATTACAAGCATATAGACTTTTTTTTCAAGGATTTCTGTGTCTTCAGTAATGTTAATATAATCAACATTAAATACATAGGGGGAAAAGTCATCATAATGAAGTATTCTAACAATAGACACAGATTATAGCTTAGTGATTCTTAACACCTCTGGGGCTCTAGACATCTTTTGAAAATCTAATGAAAGATTTGGACCTGTGCCTCATAATATTGCACATATGCATAGATTCATAATTCTGTTTATAGTTTTGGGGATCCACAGACCCCTAAAAGCCATTCTTAGATTAGGTCTGTGGACTCCAGCTAATGAATTTCTGGTTTAGATGGTTTTTCTAATATGGAGGAAACATGTTTCATTAGGTTTCTTTTTTTTTTTTTACATTTTTTATTTTGAAATATAAAAGGGATTCAGAAAAGAACATAAAATAAATGTATAGTTTAATTTTAAAAATTAAAAAGCAAACATCCTAGGCCCAGAACAAGAAAGAGAATATTTCCTGTACCCCAGACTCTTCCCATGTATCCTTTTCTGATCATAATTCTTTGCTTCCCTCTCCTCCCCAATATATCCATTATCCTGGGTTTTGTGACAATTTCTAGCCTTTTTGTATCCTGTTACTGCATATATATGCAACCCTAATATTTATGTTTTTGTTTTGCCTGGTTTTGAACTTTATGTAAATGAAATTTCATTCTATTTTTTGTCTTACTTTTGCTCAACATTTTGTGTGCGAAGTTTATAGATTTTGTTTTATGTAGTTGCTGCAGTTCATTTTTATCGTACAGCATTCCATTTTGAAAGTATACCAGTTTATCTATTCTGCTGCTGATAGACATTTCAGTTGTTTCTAGTCTTTGACTATTAAAAATAGTCTGTTTATGATCCTTCTTATATTTGCATCTTGAGCACAGCCATGTGCATTTCTCTAGGGCAGGGATTTTCAGTTTCATCCCCAAACCAGCATCAGCTGAGAATTTCATAGAAATGCAAAGTCTTAGTCTCAACCTCAGACCTACTGAATCAGAAACTCTAAGGGTGGAGCCCAGCAAAATGTGTTTGAACAAGCCCTCCAAGTGATTCTGATCAATGCTAATGTATAATCTCTGCTCTAGGGTGTATAATTGCTAGTTAGTTGAGATTAATATTTTAAACTTTATTGGATGCCAACGCTGTGTGAGAATTCCCACTGGCTCTGTATCTGCCAGACTTTAAAACTGCCAATCTAGTGGATGTGTAATAATATCTCATTTTGTTTTAGATTTATATTTCCTTAATTACTAATTCAATCGACAGCCTTTTCTTACGTTTATTGGCTATTTAAATTTTCTCTTTTGTACACTGCTGGTGGGACTGCAAATTAGTGCAACCTCCATGGAAAAGAATCTGGAGATACCTCAAAGAGCTAAAAATAGAAATACCATTTGCAATAGCACTATTAGGCATCTACTCAAAGGAACAAAAGTCATTCTATAATAAAGACATCTGCAATCGAATGTTTATGGCAGCACAGTTCACTATTGCAAGGTTGTGGAAACAACCGAATTGCCTGTCAATCCATGAGTGGATTAGTAAAATATGGTGTATGCATACAATGGAATACCACTCAATTATAAGAAGCGACTGTAATCTAGCACCTCTTATATTTTCCTGGATAGAGCTTGAGCCCATCCTCCGAAGTGAGGTATCACCAGAATGGAAGAATAGGCACTACATGTACTCGCCTTCAAATTGGCACTAACTGATGAACACTAAGTTGCTCACGCAGTAGTAATATTCTTTGGGGGTTGAGGGGTTGGGGGTGGGTAAATTCACAACTAATGGACATGACGAGCGTTGTAGGGGGGAAGGGGCACACCTCAAGTCATGATTTTTGTGTGGCAAAGTCATAACATGTAACCAAAATGTTTGTGCCCCCATAATATCCTGAAATAAAAAAAAAAAGAAAAAACAAAATTTTCTCTCTCGTGAAGTGCCTATTGAAATCTTTTGCTCATTTTTCATTTGAATGCCTCTTATTGATTTGTAGGATTTCTTTGTGTATCGTGGATGTTAGTCTTTTCTCAGTGAGATATATTGCAAATATCTTCTCCCCCTCTGTGGCTTTTCCTTTCAGTCTTTTTATGGTTCTTCTTAAGAAAAGGGTATTTTGTTCTTTTTTTTATTTTTAAGAAGACAAAATAATCATTTTTCCTCTTCTGTATGTCCTCTTTTCTTTCTTGTTTTTTTTTTTTTTATCTTTAGATCTGAGGTCCACCTGAAAGAAATTTTTGTACATACCATGAGGTCCAGTTAATTTTTTTAGAATACAGATGCCCAATTTGCCCAGCAGCAGTTATGTTAAAAGGTTGCGTTTTTCCATTGCTCGGTAGTGCTGCTTTTGTCATAAGTATATCAAGGATCTATGTACACTTGGTCTGTTTTTCCAGACCACCTTCTGTTTCATTGGTTTGTCTGTCTCTGCATCTGTACCACACCAATCACACTATTTATTTTTTTTTTAGAGACAGGGTCTCATTCTGTTGCCCAGGCTAGAGTGCAGTGGCCACGATCATAGCTCACTGCAGCCTCGAACTCCTGGGTTCGAGTGATCCTCCTGCCTCAGCCTCCTGAGTAGCTGGGACCACAGGCCCACACCACCACATCCGGCTATTTTTTTTTTAGAGACAGGGTCTCATTCTGTTGCCCAGGCTAGAGTGCAGTGGCCACGATCACAGCTCACTGCAGCCTCGAACTCCTGGGTTCGAGTGATCTTCCTACCTTGGCTTCCAAAGTGCTGAGATTATAGGCGTGAGCCACCGCGCCTGGCCCAAATTTTTCTATTTTTAGTAGAGACAGGTCTCACTGTTGCCTAGGCTGGTCTCAAGCTCCTGGCCTCAAGCGATCCTCCTATCTCAGCCTTGCAAAGTGCTGACATTGCAGGCATGAGCCACCGTGCCCATCCAACACTATTTTAAATAATGTTGCTATGTAATAAAGTCTTGCTGTCTTTAGGTAAGTCCTGGCTATGTTGACTTTTTATACTTTCAAATATATTTCAGAATCAGCTAATCAAGTTTCACAAAAATTTTTTTAACTTTGTGATTCTGACAGGCATTGCATTGAATCTGTCAATCATTTTGAAGATAATTGACAATGTTGACAATATTGGGTCTTCTCACCTATAATCCTTTATTTAAGATCTTTCTATAAAGTTTTATAATGTTCTCTATAGAGATTTTCCATCCTTGTTAGATTTACTGTCACAACTTCATATTTTCTAATGCTGTTGTTAATGGTATTAATATTTCTTCTGAAGTCAGTTTATTAAATTATACTTTCTAGGAATTTTTCCATTTTGTCTAAATTTCCAAATTCTTGACATAAATTAATTGTTTCTTAGCTTTTTAATTTCTGCAGATCAATAGTAATATCTCCTTTTTTGTGATATTGATTAGTTATACTTTCTCTCTTTGGAGAGGTATTAAAGTACTGTAAACTCCAGTTTTTTGTGTCAGCTAATTATTATTAATCTACAAATACTACTTAATGCAGTAGTTACTAGATATATCATGAATATCATAGTCACAATAACTTGTCTCAGTTTTATTTGGTAATATGCTATGTTGGTATATATTCAGTCTTTGCATTTTAGCCATGTATCATGGTTGTGTTTTGTCACAGTGTTCCCCCAGAGAAGGTGCAGTTGGAAAGGTAGAATAGTCGGTGACAGAAGCCAAGTAAGAAGATAGTTTCAAGAAGAAAAGGATAGCCAGTAGTGTCAAGGAAAGTTCAAGGAGAAGGCAGATTAGAGGTTTTAGATTTGACAGAAATAGGTCTTATACAGAATTTAATTAACAGTGGTTAACATCTTAGTCTCATTTAAAACTTAGGGCCTTAAGTTTGCTTCTTAAGACATGTGCAATTTCTAAATCCATTAGGCACCAGAAGTAAAGTTTTAGAATTCTTAGCCAGAGAAATTGCAACTATATTCTTTCTCATTTCTTCAAGTTATTACTTTAAGCTCAAGGTTGAAATTCATTGACAGGGAATTTGGGAAGCTTTTGTTCCTTCTGTTTCTCCTATAGATATCGTGGCTGAAATTCAGAATTTTACAATGCTTTCATTTTCTAAGAATTCTAAACTACCTTTTTCTAAAAAAATGAAATTCTGATTTTTTACATGGCACATTTCTAATTTTGCTCATTTGCAATGTGCCCTTTAAATTGAGGCCCTATATCAAGGTCTTCTGAAATGCAGTGTGGACGCTTGTGACAGTATTGGGGTTGGTAATCATGCTTCACGTCTATAGATATTCTGTTTAAATGAACCATTAAAGATGACTTTGTCTTTTCCTTTAACTCCAGGAACTTGTGTCTCTGAAGCCCTGTAAAGCTGCGGAGCTGGTTGCTACCCACTTTTCTGGACAGATTGAAACAGTCATTAAAAAACTTCAGGTAAATGTTAAAACATATGGGGAAAAAAGTCTAGTGGGGAGACAATGATTAAATTTCACCTAAGAAGTTTTGATTGTAGTAATTTCTTCAATTGATTGATAGCAGTTTCTATACATTGTCTCTGCTTGTGTGTTTGTGTGTGTGTATTTGAGAACAATTTTGTGATGATCTCTGTGTTTGGAAATGAGGGAGTTCATCTTTGGATTAATATATAACAAATATTAACATCAAAGAAACATTTTTGGAACTATAACCTGTACTTAGTTTAGAAGTCATAATCCACAAAAGATCCTTTCTTCTTTTGCTATAGGACTCACGACCTTTGAGATTTGTATTATTTATTTAGGACTTTGTCATCCTCAGATGGCATTAGTTTTGAGTATTTGGAATTTTTCTTGGAAAATCTTAATTAGAATACAGCTGCATACTGCTGAATATTGAGAAGCCCAGTCAGAAGTACTATTTAAATCACCTACTATTCCACTGCCCACTTCCCATGGGAGTGCTAGTGTTGGGCTTACGAACTGCTGTTATGGCCACAAGTGATAGAGTAGGGATAGGACAATGACAGGGACATGAAGCACAACTCAGAGTCTACAAGTGGCAATAATAGTGTGGGGAATACCTGTTCAAGGTGAAAACCAGAACAGCTGGCACAAGAGACAAAAATATGGAGTTCATTTATTTAAATACTTATCGTGACCCCACTTTGTACCAGTGTGCTAGGCTCTGGGGACACGAGTAAGAATGCCACGTTTCCTTTATTTTTCCTGTGGAACAGAGAAGCACTTACGCACATAACTACAGTACAGTGTTAAAACAGCTTCACTAGAGATATATAAAAAGTGCTGTAGGAACAAGAGAAGAGAGTGATGCACTGGGAGAAAGACAAATGCCCAGAGATACCTAAACTGGTCTGGAATGATTGGTATCAGTTTTCCAAGCAGAGAATTGGGAAAGGCTTTCTACATAAAGAAGACGTGGGGATGTAAAGCCCTGAAGGCATGAAACAGCATTCTCGGTCAGAGAATGGCCAGGTCTGTGCAAAGCATGATGTGGTAGGGTAGAAGTGGCACTAGATTAAGCTATAAGAGATCGTTTGGAGGGAAGGTACTAAATTATAGAGGCTGGAAAATATAGCTTGGGGCCTGATATAGATGAGTCTTATATGTGATGCTAAGAAATTGAAATTGAAGATATCTTCTGTGTACTGGAGAATTACTGACCTTTTTTAAGCAAAACTTTAACCAGAGAAGTTGCAACTATACTTTCTCATTTCTTCAAGTTATTGCTTTAAGCTCAAGAGTGAAATTCATTGACAGGGAATTTGAGAAGCTTTTGTTCCTTCTGTTTCTCCTATAAAGACTCATCCATTAATACAATAAGTATTCATGTACTTGCTGTGGGCCAAAAGCATTAAGTGCTGAGGATACAAAAACATAATGTGATCCCTCCTCTCAAAGAAGAAGACAAGCCAAAAGACAATTACAGAATAGTTTGACTTGAAGGATGACAGAGCACTGCCCAGGGTACTGAGGAAGTACGTGGAGTGACATGAAATCCAATCTAGCGAGGGGTGGAGGGAGGACGTTTCTGCTAAAGCTACTCTCGACCTCCAGAGCATCTCTCCCCTTTCAAAGTCAGCAGTTCTGGTAAATCTCGCCTGTTGTAGTGGTGGTATTGTCATTGTCCTTTAAAATTTAAGATTATCAATTACAGGGTTTTCTCTTTTTTGTAGTCTCTAAGGATGTTAAAAGACAGAGAGTCCTGGTAAATGAATATAATTCTTCAGATAAATATATAAAAGCTGAAGTATAATGGATAAGAAAAAGGTGGCTGTTTGGATGTGATCTAGATGCTTATGGAGTCTTAGACATATTTTTCAAAAGAAATGAAGTATTTATTTCATTGCAGAGCTTTATTGATTGTGTGAGTCACACACAAATCTTATAAACCACCTTTACTTTTTATGGCAAGAAATATGCCTCTGACCAATTGTTTTCAGAATTCTTGAAATGAAAAATAAGCCAGAATGTTAAGTTATAACCAGGAGGAAAGCCATGTAAAATGAAACAAAGTGATAGGGAAAAAATAGAAAGTCAAAGACTGATAAATGTATTTTAGAAGTCATATTCTAAATGACATTAATCCTTTCAGCTTTGAGAGTCCACTTGCTTTTTACAGGTAAGCTTTGAATATGTCAAAAAATAAAAAAAGAAGTAAAACTAAACAGTAATGATTTTCACTTAGGTTTTCCAAGAACGTAGAAACATTATTTATATAGTGTTCAAAGGTTTATCTCATTGAATCCTCACCGTTACCCTGTACAGAGACACAGGAGATACTGCTGTCCTGTTTTTTTTTCACTTAAGGAAACCAAATTGCTAAAAGAATAAGTGACTTAACACAAAGTCACATAGCAAATAAGTGGCAGAAACAGAACTCAGATTTTATGGCATATTGATTGCCGACATGTTGTAATTTGATTGTCATCTTTTCTGTAGTTGATTAAATTGTGGAGTTAATGAGCTTTCTTTGGTGGTGAACTTGGTGAACTTGGTGGTGAATTCCCACCCTACTGAGTTTAACTATCTCGTGGCAGCCCATCGTCACGGAAAGACCAGGTGTTGGAGTGTGAAACCTATTGCTGCAGCCAGAACTCACCATCGGTAGAGCAGTTCCAAGCACCTGATACTCCGAGAGAGTCCTCCCGCTGGGAACAGTTCAGGGATTTGTCTCAGTAGAGGTCTTTTTTTTGGTGATATCAGGGTGTTTGTGTTCCCTTTGCACTCAAAATGGAATGTGCAACAGTGATGAGAATTACTGAGAGGACATAAAGGACCTCCAAGTGATTCTTTAGAATTTCTTAGATCTCTACAGAGGGCTTAATGGAAATAGTCATATATCTGTTCATTTTAAAGGGATCATTTAGAGTAATTCTTTACCATGGCATAATTTGAAAAATTTGTTTTAATATTTAATTGTATTTTTTATTGTTTTTCTGTTCAGAACCAGGTTTTGCTTTTCAAATTTTTGAGGAGTCTTCTTGACCCAAGGTATGTTAATAAACTTTGGTTTTTTCATAGTACATAGATGAGAAATAAAAGTAAATAAATTGAGGTTGAGATACCAGCCCATGGTATCCAAATAGTACAATTAGCTCTTGATTTTTAATATTAGTAGTAGTAACTTACATAGATAATATAAAAATACGTGATCTGAAAAACAGATTACATCTAGGGTAATACTTTTCTTTCCATTTGAACATGAGTCTACAGGGTGAGTTCTCATTAATGTAGTAATAAATAAAATAATGAAGCCATGCCATGCTATGAGGATGTGTTTCAGGAAGAATTTGGTGACCGTATGGCTTCTCTTTCTATCCTAGCTTCACTCCTACCTATTCCTTCCTTCATGCTGTAGACCGATAGCTCTACTTTCCAAAGTAAACACCTGGTTCCCAGCCTACCTCTAAATTTATTACCTTTTATACTCTGACTTGATCTGTTTAATTTTAAATAACTTCCTGGTGGTATGGGAAGGAAAGTTTTTTCAACTGCTACTCTGGTGCTTATCAAAAAAAAACAAACCCAAAGAGATTATGAAATTAGTCATGAATTTGTAAGCAAAACAGTTCTGCATATGTAATTTTAAAGTTTTGTTGTGACTGAGTACGGTACATTGGGAATTAAGTGTAATAATATTTAACATCCTCTAGGATAGTTGCTCTTAACCAGAAGTGTGTATCAGAATCAACTATGAAGCTTTAAAAAATATGCCTTGGCCCAACCTGCAGAATCATTGAGAGTGGGGCTATTTTGATGCACACCTAGAGTTAAGCATCACTGGCTTACGTGTAATATCCGGGATGGCATAGCTTTCCTATCAGACATACAAACTTTAGGTTTCATTACGGTATACACTGGCCATTGAAAGCAGGTAATTGTAATATCAATTTTGTCATTCCAGTGTTCTATGCTATTTTAAAATACCAAAACACCAGTAATTTTTTTTATTGTAAAAATTTTTTGAAAGCTCATTTAAATCTTGAACAGGTTGGGTTGCATTTAAATTTAGAGTCAAACGTGTATGTGCAGATGTTTAGAAAAAGCAATCTGACTATCTACCCCCCTCCACCCTTATTCAAGACCTTTGCAAAGTATCTGTGTTTTAATTCCCTGTTCTCAGATAATTACTGAGGCTAGACATCTTTTTAAAAATTTCTGTTAATCATTTGTATTTCTCTCAGTCAGTTTGGGCCCCTATCGTCTTCTAGAATTAACTGATAGAGATATTTTAGAAGTAGAGTTGGGAGTAGGAGGGAAGAAAGAGAGCTGCTGGAAAGAGGATGCAGAGAGCTGGAAGGGGGAGACGTAAGTGTAGGTTGGAGACTGAGCCAGAGGGAAGAGGAAGGAAATGCCCAGCCCTCCTTCCCAGCTCTCCTTCCCAGCCCTTTCTTACAGTGTGTCCACCACTTTTCCCAGTGGCACAATTTCCTGTTCCTCCTCTGTGCTTCCTCTAGTGTTAGATCCATTTTCTTAGGGCCCAACTCCTCTTTCCCCAGGATAATTTATTTTAACCATCCTACCTAGAGAGATACAAGCTGGAAGGACAGAGGAAACTCAGCTTTGAACTTGGCATTTTCTCAAATGTAATAAAGTGTAGACAGTGAGGGTGACCAAATTTACTTTTCTAAAATAAAAAAATCCAGTATTAGGTAATGTAAGTATCTATTATATTACTAGGTCAAAGACCTAGTGTTCTGCTTTGAGAGCCTCAATTCTTGAAATCACATTTTCTCCTCTTACTTTATGTCTTTATATAGGAGGCAAGCATTAATTTAAATTATGCTCTAAACGTATTTGATTGGCATTTCAATCATTTTTATATAAAGAGTATTTTGAGTGATATTATCTCAGTTTAACCTGTAAAAGCCTGTTTGACCCTCAATGTAAATACATATATAATACTAGTAATATATTGAATTTTGGATTGAGGGAGAGAAATGAGGCTAAAAATGTTGAGTGCAAGGCCTGGCATAGGTGCAGTGGCTCATGCCTGTAATCATAGCACTCTGAGAGGCCGAGGTGGAAGGATTCCTTGAGGTCAGGAGTTCGAGACCAACCTGACTGAGACCCTGGTCTCTACAAAAAATAGAAAAAATTAGCCAGGTGTGGTGGCATGTGCCTGTAGTCCCAGCTACTCCAGAGGCTAAGGCAGGAGACTCATTTGAGCCCAGGAGTTTGACGTTGTAGTGAGCTATGATGATGCCATTGCACTCTAGCCAGGGCAACAAAGTGAGATCCTGCCTCAAAAAAAAAAAAAGAAGAGAAAACAAAAAGAAACTTGAGCACAGAGGGAGTAAAGAAAGGAAGGAAGCCCTCCCTTTCTTGCTTTCAAAGCTGTTCTTAGACAAAGTTTTAAATTATAGAAAATTTGTCTTTTGTGCCCTATGAACTCTACCCACCCCCCATTCTTTCTAGGGGTACAGGGTTCACACATTTCTTCAAGCCCTCTGCTTCATAAGCACACTCAGATATAGAGTATTCTTCATAGATTTTAAAAATCCAAATTACCCTCTCTATGCCCCAGTCAAAACTTTTTTCTAATTACTTTGTCAATCTCTGTACTATGTGGCACTTTTATAATGAGGAATATACAAGTAATATATGAATACAATGAAGCATATGTATGGGGGAAAAAACTTTTCCTAATTCCAGTGGATCTTGAGGGTGAGAAGAGAGCAGATAGCATGGCCTGGTTTACATTCAGTCTCTGAATGTCTGACTTCCCATCACATTTTAGCCTTTTAAGTGACTATGCTTGTTAACTGATCCAGAGTAAAGGATTAGATTCCTGTCTGCTACTGGGCAAACTGAAGTGGAAAATGAAGGGAGTATGGAAGAAGATGTGGGGACAAAAGACCATCAAGAACAGGTAGACTGGCTCTGCCTAGCAGTTGTCACTGACAGCCAGCTTTACACTATTTTTGCCTTTGTTTCTCCCCTTTCTGTTCTACTTAAGCAGTAAGTTTTTTTTAACCTCCAAGTTTTTTTCCCCATGAAACTCCTCTGCCAGCATTGTGGAAAGTAGGAAAATGAAAGAAAACAGCTATTTTGAGATGAAGACTACTTGTTTGTATGTATCATATCAGAATGTTGCTGTTTTTGCTTTTGTCCCCAAAACCTGAGTTAATAGGATCCTCATTCTTGTATATGTAGTTTATGCATATTTGATTTAACATTTACATGTATTCATCAAGTTGTTTTTGAGGGGTTAGCTTTTTATTCTGCCAACAGCATTTTTAAAGAAACAGATCATCTAGTTGAAGTCTTGTTTCTCTGTCTTTACCCAATTTCTTTAAGTTATCTTTGTTATATAAATAATTCCATCGGTAGAATTAATTGACCTACAAAGATATTGGTGGCATCTGTACATAGAAAGATTAGATTGTTGGGGGGGAGAGGAGGTTAATCCTTCAGAAGCAAATTACTTGCCTGAATTGAGGCCAACAGCTTGGGAGAAAGGATTTGCATCCTCTTCCAGTTCTCTCCTGGAGGACAGCTGCTACAGAAAGCCTGACTCCACCCCCACTCCCAGGGTGAATTCTGCTGGCCACGAATTCTCACAGGAGTCCTCCTGATACATTTACATCCAGTTGCAAGTCCTTTGTGCAGTGGGCATGCTTAAAGGATAATACAAAAGACACTGATGTTTTTTGTGAGGCCATGAGCTGCATAAATGGAATAAAGAGAATGTGCAAGTGTATTTACATTCAGAATATTTTCCTCAGTATGATTTTCCTGGCAATGTTGATTTAGCCTTTGTTAACAATGTCCTGGAGTCCTCTGAAATATAAAGTATGATTTTCTTGTAGGAAAAAAACACATAAAACATCACAGTGTATTTGAAAGTCTTTAATCAAAGTAAAAAGTAAACATTGCTAAGAAAATGAGTAACTGTCAAGAAGCAAAATATAGATTATAGAAATGCTTATACATGGGGTTTTAGTTGAGTCTGTCAGTGTTTCTGTGGATGTTTTTGAAGGGACATTTTAAGATACATTCAGTGTCGAAATAACATATTTTGAAATTAAAAATTAGAAGGTTATATATGTTCATGAACTTTGACATATAAAAATGCGTACCAACTTCAGTGAGTGCCTACAATGGCCAAGGTGATTGTCCATTTGGCCAGGCTCACTGCTGGGTATCAAATCTTTGGTTAGTATTTTGCCAACAACTCAAATTCAACTGTTTAAAACTTATATGTCATCATCTCCTAATCTCCAGTGTGTACATCGGTCTGTCTCTCCTCCACACTCTTTTTCTCTCTTTATGTTTATATATTTATATATATAATATATAGCATATTATTATATATTATATTTTTATATATAATAATATGTATTTTATATATGTCTCCTATGTCTTAGTCTGTTTGCATCACTATAAAGGAATACCTGGGGCTGGGTAATTTAAAAAGAAAAGAAGTTTATTTGGCTGATGGTTCTATAGGCTACACAAGAAGCATGGCTCCTGCATCTGCTTCTGGTGAGGGCTTCAGGGAGTTTCCAGTCATGGTTGAAGACAAAATGGGAGCACGTATGTCACATGGCGAGAGAGGCAGCAAGATAGAGAGGGGAGGAAGGTGCCAGCCTCTTTTAAACAATCAGATCTCATGAGAACTCACTCATTACCATGAGGACAGCATTGGGCCATTCATGAGGGGTCTGCCCCCGTGACCCAAACACCTCCCCCTAGACCCCACCTCCACCATTAGAGATCAAATTTCTACACGAGATTGGAGGGGACAAATATCCAAACTATATCAGCCTACATACATTTATTTCTTTATTCAGTAGTTATTTATAATGAAATTGCATTTATACTCACTTTTTACAAGCCCAGCCTGTTCTCTCACCTTTATTTTCTCTCGTTATAGCAAATAACATCATCCATCCATTTATTTCCTTTAGCAATTTACTGCATACTAAGCACTGTGGCAGGCATGGAAGATAAAATGGTGAAAAGACAGGACCCTCCCTGCCTTCGGAGAATTTACTTTCTAGTGGAAGGGATAGGAAAAAGCAGGCAGTTACATATAGCTCAAGTGTCTTAGATAACATCCTGAGAGTGATGACCAAGTTTTCACTGTCCTTTACCTGCTCTACCATCTCACCACAGCACACAGAACCAGTCATCAAAATCTATCAACTGACCTTTTCTGTTTCTCTTACATGTGTGTTTTCCTCTTGTCTGTGCCCCCCAGGCCCCACCCTGCCCCAGTTCAGTCATTCAGCATCTTTCTTTTGGTCTCTCTTGCTGGTTTCCCAACCACCTTCCTAATTCTTCTCTTCCCTTTTTGAACATATGAGTAATGATAACGTTTCCCTCCCCTTTCTCAAAGTTTTTTTGATTCCCAGTACCCAAGGTGAGGTCCAGTCTTCATGATGTACAGGCCCTTCTTAGTCTGATTCAAGCTCATTTGTCCAGGTTCATTTTCTTCTATCTTCTCATTTCACTTTTCTCCTTTATTCTTCAGCAGTACTGAACAATTTGTAAAATACACTACACACTCCTCCCTTTGCATACTGTTCCTCCTTCTTCATCAACATCATCAGCTAGGGCCCCAAGAAGCATGGCTGCTCCTCTGGGCCTAGACTCCACGTAGCAGGAGACAGGGCACAGCAGCAATTGGGGTGTGGGAGATGGAGTGCCTCTGAGGCAGCTTGTCCTAGTGGGGTAGACAGCTGTCGCAGCTCGACTGAGGAGTGATACACTACCATGCGTGCAAGCTGTGTACAATGATGGCAGGGCCTCAGGGATGAAGGGACGCAGTGGCTACTGGCCCCCAGAGCAGGGTGCACTCTAGTAGTGGCTCCATTTCGAGATGGCACAGCGCAGTAGCAGCGTGGGCCACAGGGGACAGGGCACAATGTGGGCTCCTCTGTGTATTGCAGCTGTGTGAACTTTGGACAGCTCACTAGGCTAGGCTCAGAGGCTGTGAGAACTGCAGGGTCCTCCAGCAGTGAAGACTGCGGGTGTCCACAACAGTGATGGAGGCTGCTGAGGGCCTCTTATTTAATATTTAACCTTGTCCCCACAGGGAGAAATCCCTCCTAGTTCTAAGCTGATTCCCACTTTGGGATGAGGTGGTGGAGGCATGTGTTGTGAATGATACAGTCAGGTTCTCAGTCTAAAAGGTACTGAGTAGTCACCAGTGTGCCACTACATTCAAGGACTGGATATATGGGAATAAGCAGAGGATTCGATTTAGACTAGGCTGAAGTGGTCCTAAGTTGTCAAAACAAGGTACTGGAAGAGATTGTGAAATCTTTTTCCTTAGAGGTATGGACAAATAATCTAGACCAGCCTATTCAGCTACAGTGTTTAGAGTGAGGGAAAGGGACTAGACCAGCCTTTTTTTTTTTTATTCCAGTACAACATTTATTTTTTTGTCAAATATTAGGAAGTCAGAATTTTAATTCTAGAATCATTTTAATGTAAGTTTTCCAAAACTGATATATATTTTTATCCTTTCCCAGAAATGGTTCGATGTACAAGGTTATAATTTAAAATTATTTTCATAACCTGAGTAAGAGTGGATAGAAATATTCTCCAACCTGAATTTCAGGGTAGGCAGGTGTGTGTGTGTGTGTGTGTGAGAGAGAGAGAGAGAGCATGAGAGTGAGAGAAGGAGAGGGAGAAGGCACACACATGCTTTCTTCTAAAACTGACAGAAGTTTTAAACTTTTAAAATTTAAAGTTTTCTCCCTTTTACATATATTTAAATGTCTATATTCTTTTAGCCAGTGCTATTGTTAAAATAGGGATTCCCAAAAGAGTAGATAAGGTTTCGGTCTAAAATACATTTTCATGGCCATTGAAGTTAGCAGTGGGTATATGGTAAAATGGGTAGTTAATAGAAGACTAACAGAAATAGCTTTGGGAACTGGATATAACAAATTGTATTTATGTGCAAGACTGATAAGCAACAGTGAGAAATGGATGTAAATTCATTAATGCTACAGCTTATTTATTAAAGTTTTGATTATGTTGATGTTATCCAATCATTTCTCATCAGACACATTATTTCCTCCACAAATGAAAGCATCAAAATCTATTCATTTGGGTAATTTGCTTGGTTTGATGCATATTCACAACTTCACTTCTTACAAATGGTTCTGTCAATAGATGTTCTAGGAAGGATTAAATACTGTGATTCATGCTTATGTCTAACCTTAAATTGCTCCACAGTCTTGCATTTATAAGATACACTAACAGAAGTCTAATATAGATAAAATACCAACACCACCTACAATTTGGCATCAACGTCTATAAAGAACACTGGCTCACCTGAATATGGAGAAACATTGGTTAACATTCCCATTCTCTTTTACCTAATACTGTTCCCTTGAGACACAACCTTGATCCCTCTGATAATAGATAGGAAAAACCAACTGCTCTGGTCACCAAAATGTGTATGGGGGACTTTTCCCATACACACCTACCAAGCAATTCTCTAGTGGGCTCTGACTGGGTGCCCTCCAATTTAACTCAGTGCTGACACTATCTACCTGTAGTTAGTGTCAGATCCCACAGGTTAAGGCCTTAGTTCCACAAGACTACCCCCACCCATTTCAGATGCCAAGCACAGACCCCAGGTTGTGATCTGTGCTTCTGACCGACTATCTATAAATCGGAGTCCCTTGATCCCCTCCTCAGGTGCGATTAATTTGCTAGCGCAGCTCACACAATTCAGGGAAACACCTTACTTACATTTACTGGTTTATTATAAAGAATGTTACAGAGGATACAGATGAGCAACCAGGTAGCAGAGATGCACAGGGCAAGGTACGTAGGAAGGGGCACGGAGGTGCACTGCCCTCCAGGCATCTCTGTGTTTAGCAATCCAGAAGCTCCCCAAACCCTGTCCTTTGGGCTTTCATGGAGACTTTATTGTGCAGGCACAATTGATTACATCGTTGGCCATTGATGATCAACTCAACCCCTCTCCCCTCTGCAGAGGTGTGTGAGGCGAAACTGAAAGTTCCAACCCTCTAATCACATTGTTGGCTCCCCTGGCAACCCGCCCCCATCCTGAAGCTGTCCAGGAGCCCCAGTCCTGTGCCCTCTCACCAGCATATGGAAAAGACAGTCACCACTTCAAAGACACTAAGGGTTTTAGGAGCTGTGTGCCAGGAACCAGGGACAGAGACCATATATATATTTCTTACTATATCACAGTTATCATAGTCACGTATAGAGAACTACCATTTTCCTGGATTTATCTCGTCCATCCTCTAATTTCTCCATTCAGGGCTTTCTGACAGGATTTATTCCTAGCTATCTCTGATATTATAACCCTAGTCCCTGAAATTTTCACCCCTCTATTCTGTGTTTCTGCCTGTTCTACGTTTCCCTCTGTTTGCAGGCAGTCCAGTGTACTATTCCAGTCAGTTCAGTTCAATTCAACGTGTATTTACTGAGCTCTATGTATTATGTGCCAAGGCTGTGTTAGTGCTGGGGAGACGATGATGGAATGCAACACAGTGTTTGCCGTCTTGGAGTTTATAGTGTAGTTGGGGACACAGACACTTAAACAGATAATTTTCAAGTTATGTAGTAAAAACTAAGGTGGTGGTATACATAGAGAATAGCCAGTCACTGAACAAAATTGTATATTTTAAAGGTAGTTGTGAGATACCATAAAAAAATAAAATAAAACTGAAAACATGATTTTTTTTTTTTTAATTTACAGCCAATTTGAGGAGATACAGAATTAGCCCATCAGCAAGTCTTGAAAGCCCCAAAGAGCAGAACTTATTTAGTTTATCGCTCAACCTCTGGTTAGGACTGAGTATCATCAGCTAATTTGCAGAAATGTCCTATGTCTAAATATAATCCCTTCTTCAATAATTCAAGCCTCTTATTAGTAAAAATAGGAGTGCTACTTACCATCATTTATAGAATAATTACAAAATCCAAATCGTTCTTTTTGGAGTCCAGAGATTCCCACCCTGTGACCTTGGTGCACTGCACAGAGTTACAGGTGTGCTTAGAGACTGATCCCCTTGGCTCTTGGGGCCCCCAGAGTCCTGTGTGAGCAATCTTACTTCACTCCAGTGGGCCTTACACATGTCGCCATTTTGTGTGTGCCGTGGTATCTGAAAAGCTGGAAACTACTGCTTTAAACCGTCTGTTTTAATCTTTTCTCAGAAGGCTAGTTTCCCAAGCAATCATTTTTGTATTTTATTGTCCCTGTTCCAGTTCTTTATATAAGGAGCTTTAGTTGAGGAATTCTGAAGAGAAGATAGAACTCTCGGAAGTAACTGACTTCTTTTGAAGCTAGAGAGAAGATGATTCTCAGGTCTCAAAAGAGCAACAGTTGATTTCCTAAGTAGTTCCTTTTGGCCGCCAGTAGTTGAGTATCCAGCATGATAAAGTTAATACTCCACTTCCAAAGCTTTTGTGTAGGCGTTTTGAATAGTGGGCTTTGTGAGTAGCTGGCATACAAGGCACATGGACAAATAAATATTGTATATCTTACTATTCATCACTTTTTAATTTGTTTTAACAGTAACCAAAAAATTAGCCCTTACTACATGCAAGACACTGGTTGGCTTCAAAAATTCACTAGTGAGAAGATGCATGGTGCCTACCTTCACAAAGTTTGTAGTCTTTTAGAGAAGACAGATAATTAAAGAGGTAATTGCAGTGTGATGTGATTGATTCTATGAGGGATGTATAGAAGAGACAGTTATTGAGACTAGAAGGTGGTTTATTATATATGGTTACTTATGAATCAGATTGTTTAGACTGAATTGGGTGGGGTTTCTTGTTTCTTTTAGAGCAAAGTATAACATTTGGTATGAGTTAGAAGAGTCTCAACTAAATGTTATTTCCCTAATTTTTCAATGTAACCTGAGAAATATTGCTTCTTAGAATGCCTGTGATGTAATATATAGTTTGCCCAAAAAACCTAAGTAACACTGGGACTTTCAATTCACATTTTTGTCTGACTAGAAGGTAGTCTGGTTTTAACATAATATACTTTTTACCTATAGCCTTTAATTATAGATGTGATTAAATAATGCTACAATTTAGTATTCTCTTACCTTTTATATTTTTAGGGAAGGTATTCATGTAAATCAAGAATCGCTGCAAATTTCTCCCTGTATTACAGAGCAGTTCATTGAGCTGTCGTGTCAGTTCAACCCAAACCAAGTTATAGACACGCTGCAAGTCCTTGAGTGCTACCGCCTAGAAGAAACTATTCAGGTAAGATAAGACCAACAGTGTAGACAAGACAAGAGTAAACTTTTCCTTAACATTTCTCATTTGACAGATGAGCAAAGTGAAGGGGAGAAAATACAATTTCATTTTTAACCCTCATAAATTCTTAGCTGAGACACTCTCCTGAAAACAAAAGTCAGATTAACAGGAAAAAAACAGCGGAAGTTTACTGATGTGTGCTGTACCTATCACATGGGAGAGACCTCAGTTCAAAAGTCTCTCTCTCAAGGCAGTGGCTTAGGGGCCTTGCTTAAATATTATTTTAACAAAGAGCCATAAATCCCATAGTGACAAAACAGAGGCAAGAGCAGCTCCAGTCTTGTGAAAGGTGAGAAAATGTGGGAAGATAGTAAAATCTGTTCTCAGATTTCTCTGGTGCCTGCCGGTGCCTTCTCTGAGCCAATGAACAAGTGGTAAGCGAGGATTCATGTCCTGCCGTCAGGCAAACAGAGGATGAGGCAGAGTGTCCCCTGCATTTTCAGTATCTTTAACTTAACAATACTCAATATTGGGGGGGAAATATTTTGGTTTCCTTTGGTCCCTCTGAAACTTTACTTTTAGAAAGTTTCACGTATTAAAAGCCAATTTGGTAGCTTTGGAGAGATTTGAATTAGAGGTTTTAAGATAAGAGATTGGCAAAGAGCGAGAGAAACACAGATTAGAACAAGTAGAAAGAAACAAAGTTGGGTACATTGTCCCGTATCTTCTCGAATCAGTCTCTTAGTTGTAAAAATAAGTCAGTTCAGTTAAATAGTTGCATTTCATTTCAGGAGTGGATTTCCTTTGAAGTTCACACCAAAATAACAAAGGTTAATGTTTGGAATAGTCTATAAGCTTGTCTCTGAATCTGGAGGGCAGCTAGCCGGGGTTTCTAGGTTTGTGTTTGAAGTATCTGCAGTTGGGTGGAAGTAGGCAGTAGCAATGACAATCTGACAGATTGTCCTGGATTGCAGTTTGAATCAGGTGTTGCTGTGAATTTTCTGTCCATAAATAAGTTGTGGTGGTGATTTTTCCAAAGTTTATATCAAGTTGTCCAGTGTTAGTTTACAGGGCTTCAGGAAAAGCACAATTTAATTTCAGTAATTCCAAGTCAGAAAAATGGGAGAAAAATTTGAAATTATTAGTTTGGAGAGTTACAGTCAGATATTGGAGGAAACTAAAAATTTAGGCTTTAGTCTACATTGCAGATAAATTATAAAATTTCAAAAATAATGAGCTAGAATCTAATAACAAGTACACTATAGTTTTTTTTTCTCAATCATAATTTTTTTTCTCTCTCCGGTTTCCCCATTTTTACCAAAGATAATCACAGTAAATCCAATTTATATGCAAAATCTGGGTAGTCTCATTATATTCGGCCTGATTATTTACATAAGTACTGCAAGAATAATGATTGACCAAATAGACTCTTTTTAAAATCTGCTCAGCTAGGATTTATAAGGAATCGCAGATTACACTGTTAAAAGCTTCTCCGGATTAGAAAGCCAAGCCATGGACTCACTATCAGATTTTACCTGTAGTACCTGGGTGAATTCTTTTCTTGAGATTCTCAAAATGTTCTGAGATTCCTGGGCCTGTCAAAAAGGAACATTCTTTACTTACTCCAAGGCTAGGAACCTTGTAAGGGTACCATGTAGACAAAGTACCAGGCCAGTTTTTCCAAGGGCTTTATTGGCTTCTTAAAGTTAAGCTTAGTTCCTTAAACTGGTCTGGTTATATCTGAAAATATGACATCCCAGTCAAAGCCTTGGTAATATAACCTGTGTTTCCAACTGTCCTGCTACAAAGAAAACAAATTCTCACTGAACTTACACAAATAACTATATTGCCATAGAATGAGAATACTCACAAATAGTTTCCAAATTTTGGAAGGATCAGGTAGATAGAAGGGTAAATGTTTCAGTTTTGCTCACAAAAGTGTACTTTACCAAATTACTGTGAAACTTTGATTACCCATACATACACACAAAAAGAGTTTTGTTTTGTTTTTTTTTAACTCTGGAAACTCAAAAGTAAAAAGGATCAGCAATGTTTCAGACAAAAAAGTCATTAAAAACTCATTTCAACCCCATGTAATTAACTCTTGTTTTGCTTGATGTTGGGTCAGAGCAATTTTGTGAGTCCACTTGCTTTTAGAAATTTTTGCCCATTCTAGTGATATAGTCTCAAAATTGTCAGGAACCTGTACTCGAGAGTAATTGTTGCAGTCTTTTTCATGAACCTCCTTAAAGATGCAACACTTTAGAGTTTGCAAAGAGCTTTCAGGGGAAAAAAACATCAAAATCAAATAACTGTGGACAAGATTTAAAATGGCCATGGTTAAAGACCCAGTTGTCAAGGAAATTTGGTTATTTTATGTGGCCTATAACAATTTAACATAATAACCGAAAATATGACTGATAACATACACCAAGACATATCTGAATCTCATATAATTTTAGAACACATATTAATAATATATCCTTATAAATATAACCCAAAGAAGATGAAACATCATTTCTTTTTTTTTCTTTTGCTTTTTTTAGACAGAGTCTCACTCAATTACCTGGGCTGGAGTGCAGTGACATGAACACAGCTCACTGTAGCTTTGAATTCCTGGGCTCAAGTGGTCTTCCTGCCTCAGCCTTGCAAGTATTTGAGACTACAGGCATGTACCATCACATCTGGCTAATTTTTTAAATTTTTTGTAGTGACAGGGTCTCACTGTGTTGCCCAGGCTGGTCTTGAACTCCTGGTCTCAAGTGATTCTTCCACCTTGGCCTTCCAAAGTGCTGAGATTAGAGGCATGAACCACCACGCCCAGCTTAAACATCATTTCTATTTGACAGTGTTTCCCATATAATTTAACATATCAAATAAACTGGTTTATTGTCTCTCTTTTGGATGTTTCAGGGACCTCTGGAACATCCCAAAGTTAGTTAGTTTCAAGTTAAAAAGACTTAATTTTAAAATTTGAAATTTGATTTTGGGAAGCCTATCAAATATGTCAAAGGTTTAAAATAGTTGATCAAAATAGGATCACAGGTCACTGTAAAATAATGGTAATTCATTTAGCCAAAGTGATAATGAAAAGCAAAATGGAGACTCACACATGAAGTTAACTTGCATAAGGTGATGTCTAGTAAGTGGTAGCGCCTGCGATTGAACTTGGATAGTCTGATTCCATAATACAAGCTCTGAATTACTGTGATAAACTGCTTCCCCATTTATTCTATTAAAGTCAGCTTTATAGAAATTGTTATTAATCAAGCTTTATAGAAATTCTAGCCAACTGAATAAGCCTAGCAAAAGGAACATAGTAAAAATATTGAAAGGAAAAGATAAAGCTCTTGTTTACAGACACTGATGATTAGGTGGTCCTGTTGTCCCATAAAACGTAATGGGCTAAATAGCAATTCAAGTAGCTTTAGCACTCTGATTGCCTTGATCCTCTTCCCTTATTTACTCCTGTTTCCAAACGAAAATGTGTGTGTGTGCACGTGTGTGCACACACACACTAATATTTTATTAATCTTTTTCTTCAAGGCTGAAGTTTGTGTGTGTGTGTGAGCGCGTGCGTGCGCACACCTTATTTCCTTTCCTATTCTGATAACATAAAGGATATTCTTTTGTATAAGTTTTATAGTTTAGCTTCTTACATTTAGGCTTTTAATCCTTCTGGAAGTTATTTCTGTAGGCTGATCAAGAGAGGGATTTATATCCCTTTTTCCACATAATGGCTAATGGTCCGTGTGGCATTTTATTATTCTTTTCTCACTGATTTTTAATGCCATACTGCTGTATACCAGACTCCCAAATGTACATGGATCTGTTTGTGGGTTCTGTTCTGTTCCTTTGGTTGTGTTTCTGTATATTTGTACCACACATTTTAATTAATATAGCTTTCAGTAGGCTTATTATTTGGAAAAAGAATTCTCCCTCCTTATTCTTTTTCTTTGAAATGGTTTATCTACTTTTGGCCTCTTATTATTCCATATCAATTCAGAGATCACATTGTCAAATTCCTGTAAAAGAGTCAAACCCTCTGGAATTTTGATTTAAAAATGCATTGAATTTATAGACCACTTCAGGGACAATTGACATCTCTGTGGTATTGATTCTTCTCATTCAGGAGTATGATTGCCTTTTTAAAATACCTTTTATGCTTTTGGTATATATGGCTTCTGCACATATTAAATTTGTTCACAGATACCATATAGTTTTGTTAACATTGTACAAGGAGATTTTTTGAGATAGCCTATATTTTATTGATAGCTGCTGCTGTATTAGAATATTAGTGATTTTTGTACATTGTTTTGTATCTAGCAATCAGGCTGAATTATTTTTTAGTTCAAATAGTTTCGAGATTTTTTTTTTTTTTTTTTTGAGACAGAGTCTCACTGTGTTGCCCGGGCTAGAGTGCCGTGGCGTCCTAGCTCACAGCAACCTCAAATCCTGGGCTCAAGCAATCCTTCTGCCTCAGCCTCCCAAGTAGCTGGGACTACAGGCATGCGCCACCATGCCCGGGTAATTTTTTCTATATATTTTTAGTTGTCCGATTAATTTTTTTCTATTTTTAGTAGAGACGGGGTCTCGCTCTTGCTCAGGCTGGTTTCGAACTCCTGAGCTCAAACAATCCACCTGCCTCAGCCTCCCAGAGAGCTAGGATTACAGGCGTGAGCCACCGCGCCCGGCCTCTAGATTTTTTTTTTAAGAGAGTATCACTCTGTTACCCAGACTGGAGTGCAGTGGCATGATCGTAGCTCACTGCAGCCTCAAACTCCTGGGTTCAAACAATCCTTGTGCCTCAGCCTCCCAAGTAGCTGGGACTAGAGGCACGCACCACCATGCCTGGCTAATTATTTAATTTTTTGTAGAGATAGAGTCCTGCTATATTGCCCAGTCTGGTCTTGATCCCCCAACCTCAAATGATCTTCCTGCCTCCACCTCTCAAAGTGATGGGATCCACTCCACCTGGCCAGTTTCAAGATTTTTTATGACAATAATGTTTTCTGATAATAATGGCAGGGATTTCTTTCATTCCAATCTTATAGTTTTGTCTTTCTTTTAACAGATGGCTAGGAGCTCTAGGATACAGTTAAATAGAAGCAGTGATAGTGTGCCTTCTAACCTTGCTCCTGATTTAAAAGAAAGCGTATCTAATATTTTACATTAAATATGGCATTTATTATAGGCTTTTGATAGATAACTTTTATTAAGTTAAGAAATTCTAGCCTCAGTTTGGATAAGAATGTTTTGTTTTGTTTTGTTTTTGTCATGAATGGCTTCATTTTACCAAATGTTTTTCCTGCATTTATTGCTGTTTTCACATGTTCTTCTCCTTTGATCTATTAAACTGTTAATGTGCTATTTGTGCCTCTCTTTTCTTCTAAGAAAGTTTTTTTGTACTATATTAATCTTTTCAAAAAAGCTATGTTGGAGTTTGTTAAACCTCTCTATTGTTTGCTTTCTGTCATTTTCTGTGCTTTTTTCCTTTCTTTTATCTTCTTAGTTTAACTGGTATTTCTTTTTTACTAATTACAAATTTTTAGTCTGTTATTTTTTATTAAGATCCCACAAGTTGATATGTAGTGTTTTCATTCTCATTTTGTTCTAAATATTTGTATATAATTACACATAAGTTTCTAGTTCATTATTACTATTCATGTGTATGTGTTAACTTTCCTCCAGTGGATATACCTCATTCATGTGTGTAACAATTTTTTAAAATAAATAAGTGAAAAAAATGAATGAATTTGGTCCAATTAGAAATACCATATAAGCCAGTATAAGACTAAAAAGTCAAGTATTTATGTATTATACTATAACGTAGCATACTACTAAGGTAGGAATTCATTATTTATTATCATGTGATTTTTCATCCCCAGTGGAATTGTCCCACCCATAAACAAGATTTGTGAACAAAAATGTTTATCTTCTCTTTTTTTCTCCTAGATTACTCAGAAGTATCAACTTCCTGAAGTCACTGCTTATCTATTAGAAAAGAAAGGAGATATTCATGGTGCCTTTTTAATAATGTTAGAGGTAACATTTTATTACATTTTCTTTGTCTTATTTCTCTCTGTCCCTCTAGCCATTCATCAATCCATCTTAATTTTTTATGTTTCAAAGTTAGTTGCAGACAGTAATACATTTTACCTCTGAATATTTTTATCATGCTTATCACTGACTAGAGTTCAATATTTCTTTGTGCTACTTTTTTTAATATAAAATTTACATACAGTAAAAAACACATGTTTTCAGTGTACCATTTGATGCGTTTTTAACAAATGTATACATCTGTGTCACCCAAGTCCCTAACAAGGTAGAGATCATTACCTTCACTCAGAAAGTTCCCTCCTGCTCTTTCTCAGTCAGCCCCTGCTCCCATCCCCCCACCCTCCCAGAGAAAGCCACTCTTATGATTTTTCCACCATCCAATAGGTATTCTTTTATGTAATTCTTCTTTCACTTAGCATAATGTTTTTGAGATTTATCTCTGTTATTGCACTTATCAGTAGTTTTTTCTTTTATTGCTGAGTAGTAGTTAATTGTGTGAATGTACAGTGGATTGTTTATCCACTCTCCTGTTGATGGACTTTTGGCTGCTTCTAGTTTTTGGCTATTATGAATAAAGCTGCTATGATCACTCTTGTACAGGTCTTTTTGCACACAAATGTTTTCATTTCCCTTGAGTAAATATCAAAGAATGGAATTGCTGTGTCGTAGGATAGTTTTATAAGAAATTGTCAGACCTCTTTCCAAAGTGGTGGTACCATTTTACACTCCACCAATAATGTGTAAGAGTTTTGCTTGCTCTGCATTCTCACCAATACTTTCTGTTCAATAAATTTTTTTAAAAAACTTTTTGCCATCTAAAAAAATTATTGTAAAATAAACAGCATAAAGATTACCATATTAACCATTTTTAAGTATATAGTGCAGTGACATTAGCTATAGTCACATTGTTGCGTAATCTTCACTACCATCCATCTCCAGAACATTTTCAACCTCCCATTCTGAAACTCTGTACCCATTAAACAATTACTCCCCATTCTGTGACCCACCCCCAATCTCTGGAAAGCACCATTCTGCTTTCTTTATTTCTTTTTTTTATTTCAGCATATTATGGGGGGTATAAATGTTTAGGTTACATATATTGCCTTTGCCCCACCTGAATCAGAGCTTCAAGCGTGTCCATCCTCCAGATGGTGTGCACCCCACCCATTAGGTGTGAATATGCCCATCCCCTCCTCCCGCCTCCCACCTGCCCAACACCCAGTGAATGTTACTACTTTATATGCCCATAAGTGTTGATCAGTTAATACCAATTTGATGATGAGTACATGTCATGTTTGTTTTTCCATTCGTGTGATACTTAGTAGAATGGGCTCCAGCTCTATACCATTCTGCTTTCTGATTCTATGAATTTATTAATAGCTACTGCATGTGCCTTATATAAGTGGAACCAAACAGTATTTTCTTTTTGTGTCTGCCTTATTTTACTTAGCATGTCTTCAAGGTTCGTCCATGTTGTAGTACATCTTAGAATTTTTTTCTTTTTTAATGCTGAATTATATTCCATTATATGTATACATCCCATCTTATTTGCCCATTCACCCTTCGATGGACAGCTGGGTTGCTTCCACCCCATTGTGGATAATGCTGCCATGAACATGGTTGTACAAATATCTTTTTGAGTCTCTGCTTTTATTTCTTTTGGGTATGTACCCAGAAGTAGAATTGCTGGATCAAAGAGTAATTCTATTTTTAATTTTTTGAGGAACTGCCATATTATTTTCCATAGCAGCTGTGCCATTTTACATTCCCAGCAGTAATATGCAAGGGTTCTAATTTCTCCACAATCTTGCCAACACTTATTTTCTGGGTATTTTGTTTTTGTTTTTGTTTTTGATAGTAGTCATCCTAATGAGTATGAAATGGTATATCAGGGTTTTTTTTTTTAATATTGCCATCTTGCTAGGGACAGATTAGGGATATCCTATTTATATAAAAAAATGTTCTATTTTGGTTCTAGTTTCTTTCTAGCCATGTGATTCTAAAATAGGGCAGGAAGAATAATCACTAGAGGCTTCATGTAGGCTCTTAATCTCTTTTAATCTGTAAATTACCCCTACATCTCTTTTTTCCTTGCAATTTATTTGTTGAAGATACCATAGACCTAGTTATAAAGAACAAGTAAAAGTATTGCTAGACTAGATGAGATAAGGAGAAACAGGAGAGCCGCCTAGGAAGTGAGGCAGTCATTCCACAGGCTTGGGACTATAAAGAAGTACGGACTACTGAGGCGCACCAGCAGCTTTATCAGGGCTCAGCTGTACAATATATTGGCAGGTCAGGCTAGAAATAGGCTACAAGCAGATTTGGACACATTTTGTAGGACACGTTAAAGAATTGGGACTTACCCTTTTGTCACATGGGATCGAGAAAGGTTTTTAAGCAAAGAGCTGATTTGATGTTGTTTGTTTCATAAAGACTGCTCTGGTGACTGGGAGGATGAGGGCAGGATGTAGAGAAGGGAGAGGAAAAACTGAAAGCAGAGAAACTTGGGAGACCATTGCAATGGTACAATTGTGAGTCAATGAGGGCTTAGACTGGGTGTGGCAGGGGTGGTAAAGAGAGGAGGGGAGTAGATTAGAGAAGTTATCGATCATTTACATATGGTATGAGGTGAGTGAGTAGTTGATGATTTTGGCTTATAAGCTTATTTATAGCTTATTAGCTAAAAATCTGTGATTTAAAATTCTGTGGTGTTTAGCCTACAAGGAACCCCAAGAAAAGAAACAAATTTTGGGTAGAAGGTATATATTAGGGTCAGCTTCAATGTATATTAAGAAGGAATTGGAATATCAGATAAGGGTGTCTAAGGATCTAGAATTTAGTAAAACAGTAGACACTACAACTGCATATTTAGGAGACATAACACCCAAGCCTGTACCCTACACTATGGTGATAGACTTATCATGCTCATTTTATTCCCACCTACCTAACCCACCCTCTTTTCTCACAACTCTGTAAAGTTTTATTTCCTTATTCACACTATTCAGGGGTGGGGAACCTGCGGCCTTAAAGCCACATGTGGCCTTCTAGATCCTTAATGCAGCCTTTGAAATTTGGATTCAGTCAAAAGGCTGCATTTAAGGATCTGGAAGGCGACAGGTTCCCCTAAATCCTAATCCTCATTACTATGCCTAAAGATTGTCAATGATGATTGTGCGGTGGTATAACAGAAGCAGAAGTGGGGCAAAATAAGTGGTATTTGGTCTTTTGGGTCCCTTCCCATATAGCTAGTTATACTTTCTACATACATAAGGGTACACTTCTGAATGACAGTAAGGGACCAATCTTAATAACCTTGTGTGTTTTAGGGGTTTTACCTTTAAAATATGTTAATTCAAATAATTCGGTGGGGCCCAGTGTGGTGGCTCATACCTGTAATCCCAACAGTTTGGGAGGCTAAGTCAGGAAGATTGCTTGAGGCCAGGAGTTCAAGACTAGCCTTGGCAACATAGCAAGAACCTGTCTCTACAAAAAAAATATATGTATATATTTGGTGGGTAGAAATATATAGTTTTCCTTTTAACTCCTATATTCTTTTTATCTCCTTAGCGACTACAGAGCAAACTTCAAGATATAATACATCAAGGTGAAAGTAAGTTCTTGAGTGTAGTTGATAATTTTTTCCTCCATGAACCCCATGTTTTAAAATGTTATTTAATAAGCTGTATTTATTAATACATTGGCATATCTCCATAATTACTGTTTATCTACTTCAACATGGATCCAAATTCTAGTTAGTTTTCAAGAGTTCATAACAGAAAATCATATAAACCATTGTGGCTTTGTGACGCTAATTGTCAATGGAGTAAAATATACAGAAAATTAGATACCATTCATCGATTATCTTTTTGGTTCTATTTTTGTACTTATGGTTTGGTTATGTTTCAATAAGGTTCATAACTAACATCCTAAAAATTATTTTAACGTGCCAAACAGCAAATCAGCCAATGTTTCTATACTGAATTTTAACCCAAAGCCCTAAAACTTGACACTTTAGAATCTCAAGTGGCTTTGTCACAGACAGATACAAAATTTCCATCATATTCCTTGACATTATTTATTTTTAAAAATTGTGGTAAAATATATATAACATAAAATGTGCCATTTTGACTATTTTTTACAGTTCAGTGGCATTAAGTACATTTATATTTTTGTGCAACCATCACCAACAACCACCTCCAAATTTTTCTATCTCCCCAAAATGAAAATCTGTACCCATTAAGCAACAACTCACCCATTCCCCTTCCCCCTCAGCCCCTGGCTACTACCATTCTACTTTCCACCATTCTTTTTCTGAATTTGATTACTCTAAGTACCTCATATGAGTGCGGTCGTACAGTGTTTGTCCTTTTGTGACTGGCCTATTTCACTTAGTGTAAGCTTCATAAATGTTCTGGCATCTGTCAGAATTTCCTTCCTTTTTAAGGCTGAATAATACTCCATGGTATGTATATACCACATTTTGTTCATTCATCTTTTGGTGGTGGCTTGGGTTGCTTCTACCATTTGGCTATTATAAATAATGCTGCTACGAACCTGGGTGTACAATATATCTCTTCCAGACCCAGCTTTCAGTTCTTTTGGGAATATAGCCAGAAGTGGGATTGCTGGATCAAGTCATAATTCTATTTTTAATTTTTTGAAGAACTACCATACTGTTTTCTGTAGTGGCTGCATCATTTTACATTTCTACCAGTAGTGCACAAGGGTTCCAATTTCTCCACACCCTTGCCAACACTTATTTTCTAGTTTTTTTGATAGTAGCAATCCTAATAGGTATGAGATGGTATCTATTATAATTGTGGATTTGATTTGCATTTCTCTAATGATGAGTGATGTTGAGCATCTTTTCATGTGTTTTTTGGCCATTTGTTTATCTTCTTTGGGGAAACGTTTATTCAAGTCCTTCACTCATTTTTTAATCACGTGGTTTATTTTCATATTCCCTGACATTTTCAAAATAGCTCTCCCAAAAGATCAGGGAATTACTTCACAGGTGATTTTTATTTTTAGATTATCCTACATCTTTAACACACACAACACATTTCTTGGACCTCTTCGTCCATACATTTCCCTAATATGCCTTTACCCTAATTCTCTGTAGATTAATTATCTGTATTTTTTGATGGTTATGTCCTAGATAATAGGGTCTGTGTGGTATCTTCATCATCTGGTATTACACTAAATCTTCTTAGAACCTCAGTAAACACTTGATTGACTTTTCTATAGTGATAGTCCAGATAGACAATTATTATTTTTATACCATCAGTATGTGTTCAATCAGTTTGGTTATGTTAGGTTTGTTGTGTTATATGTCATTTTTCTTTTTAAATTCAGTGTTATGAGAACAAGTTTTGCAGACAATAAATATATGAAAGACTGATGGAAAATTAAGCAGAGTATTTCCCCAAAATCAGTACAACGATTCATAGGTGGTGTGTCTAGAGATGCCACTGTTTTGAATTCCATCGAAGATAAATGTTCCAGTAATAGTGTCATGTCTGCCATCTGCTTTCAGATTCAGTTTTGACAGTGTGCTTAAGAATTTTTGGAGGATTTGCTAATAGTAAGACATTGTGTTTAGTTCCTATGGGCTATACACAGACTACTAAAATAGGTCTGCCCCCCACCCCGCCAAAAAACAAAACAAAAAAAACTACAGTCTCATGAAGGAGACGGATATGTAATAAAAATTTCTAATACAAGTGGAATGGAATGTTATGAAAAGTACAGTGAGAATGGAAAAGGAGTGTGGAAACTTAGGGAACTATTTGTAACCCATGAATCAAAGAGAGTGTTGTGGAAGACTTGACCTATGAAGAAAGACTGGAAGGATGAAAAGGGTTTGATGGACAAAAGCAGGGAAAGGACCTTCCAGGCTGAGGAGAGCTTGCGAGTGCCTGGCTAGTGACCTCAGGGAGTAAGAAATAATCTGGCGATACCAGAGCGCAGAGGGTGGGAAGAGCCTGAATCTTTACTGTTTTTTTTAGTGTCAGAGGCTTCCTTGCATTCTATTTTTAAGAATTAGGAATTTTTAATGGTTTTTGTGGTAGGGAGTGATCTGGAGGTCAAAAGTTCAATTAAGAGTCTGTTGCAGTAGCACAGATGAGATGATTAAGAGCTCCGCCAGGGTAGAAGTGAGTACAGAAGTAGAATCTACTAAAATGTGCAGTTTATTTGAATGTGTGGGGTGAAAGAGAGAGAAACATCGAAGATGATTTATAAACTGGTTGACTTAAAGATGATGGCTCCATTAACTTAGTTTGGAAATGTGGGCAGAGGAGCAAATTTGAAATTAGAAAAATAAGTTGGTTTTGCACAAGTAAAGTTCAAGGTACTTGAAGGACATCCACGTGGAGATAAATGCGCTAGGGTCATTAGAAAATTCAAACTGCAGGTTCTGAACAGAATAAAGGTTGAAGGTGTATATTTGTGGGTTATTAATAAAGACATGAGAGTCGAAACCCCAAAAATGTCTGGAATCATTAAAAAAATGAAAAGAGAAAAGGGCCTCAGGTAGTATCTTGAGGGAATACCGACATTTAAGAACTAGGCAGAGGAAGAGATAGTAGAGCAAGAAAGGGGAAGGATAATCTCTCTACTAACCAATCCACAGACTGATGATTTGGGATTTTTTCATAGCTAAAGTATATTGAAATGCTAAGTATGATGTGCTTTATATGTACTATGAATGTCAAACATTTATATGGGAAAGTCCTATTGCATAGAATGATTTGTTTTTTAATCTACTAAACTTTGGCATCAGGTTTTATGGATGGTTATATAATAGAAAACTAAGATGATGCAAATTTAAAAAGGAGCTTAATTTTTCACAGAAACTCTGAGATTATTATTAATATATCCTTAAGTGATGTTTATGCTTTTTCTGAATCTAGATACCAAAGAGGATCCCTCACTGAAGGATGTTGAAGATACTATGGTAGAGACAATTGCTCTTTGCCAGAGAAATTCACATAATCTGAACCAGCAGCAACGAGAGGTAGGAGAATGACTATTTAGGCATTTAAAAGCCTGTTCTTGTCTTCAACTAGGAATTAATTCCATTTCCACTGCCCTCTCAGCCACCTGAGTTTAATTCAACTGGATTTTAATCACTTTTTAGTGTTCCCAGGAGTATAAGACTGCTGAAGTTATTGTGAGGAGTGTGTGGCCTCTTTGTTCTCACCAAAGGCTTTGTATCTTAGATTTGGCTATGCTGCAAAACATAAGGCATGTGAATACTAGATCTCTCTGTTCTCTTTGGACTAAGATTTTGGGTATTCCATGTAATGGTACCATGGAAATGTCATCATTTATCATCTCTCCTATTCCCTATGGGTGAAAATGAGCATGAACAACTGGAGGAAAGCTCTCAAGGGATACAGAGAAAGCTGGAAAAAGGTCAAAGAAGGCTATGATATAGTAGTTCTCAGCCTTGGTTGAACATGAGAGTCACCTGGGGAGCTTTGAAAAATCACAGTGCTCAGGCTGCACCCAGATCAATTACAGTCTCTGGTCTGGGGCGGGGACCTGGTCATGAGCATGTTTTAAAGCTCTATACCTAATTCTAATGTGCAGCCAAGGTTGAACAACTGCTAGAACAGATCCCAGACTGCACAAAGGAAGAATTCAAAACTGAAGGAGGTATAGTTGGGCGCCCGGTACAGGTGGGAGTTACAGCAGTGAAGCAGAAACTAAGGGGGAGAGATGTGATTTGACAGTTAAATTCTGTAGTTGTTTCAGAAAGTTAAGGTATATCATGATGTAGATTAACGCCTCTTTGCCTGCCCTTCCTGGGCTTGGGCCACTGACTTGACGTTGCCTGGCTACTTTCACTGTCTGGGTATTTGAAATGGGGAACAGGGTTAATTTTATATATATATATATATTTAGCTATACATGTTACAATGAAAATAATAAATGTTGGTATATTTTCTGTTCTTATGAGATGGGTAAATTTCCCCTTTAAATTTTTATCAAGCAATTTTCAAGGTCATAAATTATGAAAACTCTTTAGAATATAAATTTTGTAAAACAAACTCATTTACATGTGGATATGACTTTTTCTTTATTAAAAAATTTTCTAAAATGATACATACTCATCATTTTTAAAAATCATATAATACAGAAAGTTAGACAGGAGAATCTTTTTAAAAAATTACAATATGTTCATTCTATCACCCCAAAATAACTGTTATTATCATTTGGTGAATATCATTCTAGATATTTTTTGTCTGCCTTGGTTTTAGAAAAATTGGATCAAATAATACTTATTTTTAAAAAATACAGTACTCACTCTCCTGTAGGAAGCTTATGTAAAACTGAGGAATTCCTTTTGTTGTTGGGTTTTTAAAATTGATAATAAATATGTACATACTTATAGGGTACATGTGATATTTCTATATATCCATACAATGGGCAATGATGAAGTCAGAGTATTTAGGATACCTGTCACCTCAAACATTTATCATTTCTTTCTGTTGGGAACATTTCAACTCTTCTCTGCTAGCTATTTTGAAATATACAATAAATTGTTGTTAACTGTAGTCACTCTACTGTGCTATGAAACATTAGAAGTTATTACTTCTAATCGTATGTTTGTACCCAACCTTTCTTCATCACTCCACCCCAACCCTTTCCAGCCTCTGTTAATCATCATTCTCCTGTCTACCTCCATAACATCAACTGTTTTTAGCTCTCACATGTGAGTGAGAACGTGCGCTAATTGTCTATCACATGTTATAAAATGCAAAGATGCAATATTTGTCTTTCTGTGCCTGGCTTATTTCATTTAACATAATGATCTCCAGTTTTATCCATGTTGCTGCAAATGACAGGATTTCATCCTTTTCTATGACTGCATAGTATTCGGTTGTGTATGTATACCACATTTTCTTTATCCATTCACCTGTCGATGAACACTTAGATTGATTCCATATCTTGGGTATTGCGAGTAGTGCTGCAGTAAACATGGGGACGCAGGTTTATACTGATTTTCTTTCCTGTGGATAAATACCCAGTAGCAGGGTTGCTGGATCATTTGGTAGTTCTATTTTTAGTTTCTTTTTTTTTTTTTTTGAGACAGAGTCTCGCTCTGTTGCCCTGGCTAGAGTGAGTGCCATGGCCTCAGCCTAGCTCACAGCAACCTCAAATCCTGGGCTCAAGCGATCCTCCTGCCTCAGTCTCCCGAGTAGCTGGGACTACAGGCATGCGCCACCATACCCGGCTAATTTTTTCTATATATTTTTAGTTGTCCAATTAATTTCTTTCTATTTTTAGTAGAGACGGGGTCTTGCTCTTGCTCAGGCTGGTCTCGAACTTCTGAGCTCAAACAATCCACCCGCCTCGGCCTCCCAGAGTGCTAGGATTACAGGCGTGAGCCACCGCGCCCGGCCTATTTTTAGTTTCTTGAGGAACCCCCGTACTGTTTTCCATAATAGCTGTACTAATTTACATTCCTATCAACAAGGAATGGATAGCACAAGGGCTCCCTTTTCTCCACATACTCAAGAACACGCCATCTTTTCGATAATAGCCATTCTAACAAGTATGAGATCATATCTTATTGAGGATTTGATTTGCATTTCCCTGATGATTAGTGATGCTGAGCATTTTTTCATATAGCTGTTGGCCATTTGTATGTATTCATTTAAGAAATGCCTATTCATATCTTTGCCCACTTTTTAATGGGATTATTTGGGGGTTTTTTGCTGTTGAGTCGTTTGCATTCCTTGTGTATTCTGGATATTAGTCCTTGTTGGATGAATCACTTGTAAATATTTTCTTCTGTTCTACACATTGTCTCTTCACTCTTGATTGTTTTTAGCTTAACATAGTCCCATTTGTCTGTTTTTGTTGTCCGTGTTTTTAAAGTCTTAGCCATAGATCTTGCCTACACCAATGTCCTAAAGTATTTCCCCTGTGTTTTTTTCCAGTAGTTTCATAGCTTTGCGTTTTATGTTTTTAAGTCTTTAATCCATTTTGAGTTGAGTTTTGTATATTGTGAGAGAGACAGGTCTAGTTTCATTCTTTTGCATATGGATATCCAGTTTTCCCAGGAGTATTTATTGAAGAGGCTGTCTGTTCCATAAGTTTTTGGTGTCTTTGTCAAAAATCAGTTGGCTGTAAATATGTGGATTTATTTCTGAGTTCTCTATTCTGTTTCATTGGCCTATGTGCCTGTTTTCCTAACAATAACACACTGTTTTGGTTACTGTGTCCTTGTGATGTATTTTGAAGCTCAGTAGTGTGGTACCTCCAGCTTTGTTCTTTTTGCTTAGCATCACTTTGGCTACTTGGGGTCATTTGTGGTTCCATGTGGGTTTTAGGATTGTTTTTTCTATTTCTATGGAAAATGTTGTTGGTATTTTGGTAAGTATTGCCTTGAATCAGTAGATTGCTTTGGGTAATATGGTTATTTTGACAATATTAGTTCTTCCAATCTATGAGCGTGAAATGTCTTTCCATTTGTTTGTGTCCTCTTTAATTTTTTTCCTCAGTGTTGTGTGGTTTTCACTGTAGAGGTCTTTCACCTCTTTGGTTAAATTTATTCCTAGGTATTTTAATTTTTTTTGTAGCTATTATAAATGAGATTGCTTTCTTGATTTCTTTCTCAGCTAGTCCTGAGAAAGGCTAGTGATTTTTTTATGTTGATTTTGTATCCTGCAACTTTACTGAATTTGTTTATCAGTTCTAAGAGTTTTTTAGTGGATTCTTTAGGATTTTCTGTGTATAAAATCATGTCATTTGCAAAGATGGACAATTTGACTTCCTCTTTTCAATCTGAATGCCTTTTATTTCTTTCTCTTGCCTGATTGCTCTGACTAGGTCTTTTAATTGAAAAAAGTGTGGTAAAGTGGACATCCTTGTCCTATTTCAGTTTTTAGAGGAAAAGCTTTACCCATTCAGTCTGATGTTGGCTGTGGATTTGTCATATATGGCCTTTATTATGTTATGGTATGTTCCTTCTATGCCTAGTTTATTGAGAGTTTTTATCATTAAGGGATTTTGAATTTTATCAAATGTTTTTTCCATGTCTGTTGAGGTGATCATATAGCATTTGTTCTTCATTCTGTTGATGTGGTGTACCACCTTTATTAATTTGCATATGTTGAACCATCCTTGCATCCCTAGGATAAATCCCACTTTATCATGGTGTATTACAATTGACCCTTGAACAATGTGAGAGTTAGGGGTACTAACCCTCCATGCAGTCAAAAATTTGCATGTAACTCTTGACTTCCCAAAAACTTCAGTAATATCCTATTGTTGACCGAAAGCCTTTCTGAGAACAGAAAGTCAATTAACACATATTTTATATATTATATATATTATAATATATACTGTATTATACTAAAGTAAGCTAGAGAAAATGTTATTAAGAAAACAAACCATAATGAAGAGAAAGTATATTTATTATTTATTAAGTGGAAGTGGATCATCATAAAAATATTCATCCTCATCGTCATCACATTGAGTAGGCCAAAGAAGAGGAGGAAGAAGGAGGGGTTGGTCTTGCTGTCTCAGGGATAGCAGAGACAGAAGAAAATCCATGTAAAAGTGGACCCATGCAGTTGAAACCCACATTGTTCAAGGGTCAATTATATCTTTTTGATGTGTTTTTGGATTTGGTTTGCTAGTATATTGTTGAGGATTTTCGCATGTATGTTCATCAGGGATATTGGCCTGTAGTTTTCTTTTTGGTTTTGTCCTTATCTGGTTTTGGCATGGCGGTAATGCTGGCTTTGTAAAATAAGTTAGGAGGAATTCCATTCTCTTTAATTTTTTTGGAATAGTTTGAAAAGAATTGATTTTAGCTCTTCCTTAAAAGTTTAGTAGAATTCAGCAGTAAAGCCATCTGGTCCTGGGCTTTTCTTTTTCAGGAAACTTTTTCAATTCAATCTCATTGCTCTTTTTTTGTCTATTCAGGTTTTCTGTTTTTTCCTAGTTCATTTGGTAGGTTGTCTGTGTCCAATAATTTTTCATTTCCTCTAGGTATTCAAATTTTTTAGCGTTTAGTTGTTCATGATAGTCCCTAATGATCCTTTATATTTCTGTTGTATCAGCTGTCTCCTTTTACATTTCTGATTTTATTTATTTGCATCTTCTCCCTTTTTTTTCCTTGGGTAATCTAACTAGTAGTTTGTCCATTTTGTTTTGTTTTTTTATAGAAACAGGGTCTCACTCTGTTGCCCAGGCTAGAGTGCAGTAGCCCGATCATAGCTTACTGTAACCCTGAACTCCTAGGCTCACACAATTCTCCCACCTCAGCCTCCCTAGTAGCTAGTGCTACAGGCATACACCACCACGCCTGGCTAATTTTTTAATTTTTTATAGAGATGGGGTCTCACTATGTTTCCCAGGCTGGTCTCAAAATCCTGGCCTGAAGCAGTCCTCCCGCCCTGGTCCTCCAAAGTGCTTGGAATTACAGCTGTGAGCCACCATGTCTGTCCTCAAGTTTGTTTATCTTTTCAACAAACCAATTTTTGTTTTTTTTGTTCTTTTTTTTTTTTTTTTTTTTTTAGTCTCTATTTTGTTTTGTTCTGCTCTAGTTTTTGTTGTTTCTTTCCTTTTACTAATTTTGGATTTAGTTTATTCTTGCTTTGTTAGTTCCTTGAGGCGTGTATCATTAGGTTGTTTATTTGAAATGTTTCTACTTTTTCGATGTAGGTGTTGATTGCTATAAAATTCCTTCTTAGCACTGCTCTTGTTGTGTCCCATAGTTCTATGTTGTGTTTTCATTTTCATTTGTTTGAAGAAACTTTAAACTTCCTTTTTAATTTCTTTACTGACCCAATGGTCATTCAGGAATATGTTGTTTAATTTCCATGTATTTACACAGTTTCCAAAGTTACACTTTGTTATTGATTTCTAGTTGTATTCCATTGTGATCTGAGAAGATACTTCATATGATTTCAATTTTTGTAAATTTGTTGAAACTTGTTTTTTGGCCTAATACATGGTTTATCCTGGAGAGTGTACTATACCCTGATGGGAAGAATGTCTGTTTTACAGCTGTTGGATGAAATATTCTGCAAATATCTTTTAGGTCCATTTAGTCTAAAGTGCAACTTAAATCTGGTGTTTCTTTGTTGATTTTGTGTCTAGATGATCTGTCCGATGCTGAGAGTAGGGTGTTGAAGTCCCAACTAGTATTATATTGGAGTCTATCTCTCCCTTTAGATCTAATCATATTTGCTTTATGTATTTGGCTACTCTGGTGTGAAGTCCACATATATTTAGAATTGTTATATCCTCTTGCTGAATCGATCCCTTTGTCATTATATAATGACCGTTGTCTCTTTGTACATTTTTTGACTTAAAGTCTTTTTTATCTGATACAAGTGTAGGTACTCATACTCACTTTTGGTTTCTGTTTGCGTGGAATATCTTTCTCTACCCATTTACTTTCAGTCTATGTGTGTCTATACAGGTGAAGTGAGTTTCTTGTAGTGGGTCATGTTTTTTTTATCCATTGAACCAGTCTGTATCTTTTAAGTGGGTTATTTAATCTGTTTACATTCAAAGTTATTATTGATAGGTGAGGACTTACTCCTGTCATTTTGTTAATCATTTCTGGTTGTTTTGTGTATCTTTTATTCCTTTCTTTCTCTCTTATAGTTTGTCATTGCAGTTTGATGGTTTTCTGTAGTGGTAATGTCTGACTCCTTTCTCTTTCTCATTTGTATATCTGTCCAAACAATGAGTTTTGTACTTTCATATGTTTTCATGTTGGTAGATATCATTCTTTTGCTTTTATAGATATAGGAATCCCTCATTATTTCTTGCAGGGCCAATCTAGTCCCCTATCTTCATTGCCAGTCCGGTTCTGCAGTGTCAGGTGGTGGGATATGGAACGTGTCCTCTTCTGTAAATAGCTGCTCTTGGCCTACTCTGTCAATACTCACTTTTTTCCTTCTCTTCTGGATGTTTGCAGCAATAGGTTTCTCTCAAGGTATGGGGTTAGGGCATTTGTAAATCATTATCCAACAAGAAAACATGTCTGAAATGTTAACATGCATTAGCTTGATTAACCTCAATTTCTTATCTCAAGTGAAGATACTACCTACAGTGTACAGTTATTATGAGATTGATTTTTTAAAAAAATATGTAAAGCCTTTAATACAATGACTAACATAATAGGAATAAATAAATGATAGATCTCTTTGTTTATCTCTTGACATGGTTGATAACATTAATTAAGATAGCATTAACTTCCATTTCCTGGCCTGTGATGACTTAGGAAATATAAAATAGTGCTTGATCTGAAAAAACTTTGGATAGCCTTTACTCATTTATCTTGGTTGAGATAGCTGAAGAAAACTGGGAGTGGGGCCGGTAACTATGGGTTTATTTCTTTCTGTGGTTCATAGGCTTATTTTAGACTTTGTCAGTGATACATTTATACGAGAGTAGATAAGAAGCTAGGAGGAAACTCATCTCTGGCTTCTTTAAACCTACCCTTTCCTGAGACACATAAGATTGCAGTTTCAAGGCTTAGACTTATTTAACTTCGGCTTTCTTATATTTCCCAAGGCTGCATGATAAAGATACCTGTTCTAGCTATGATCTCTGCTTTTTATTGTCTTTTCCCTTCCCTGTCAAATGCTTCCTTTTTCCTTTTTCTAATTTCCACTAACAAATGTATGTGAGAAGTACATTTTAACCTTTAAAACACTATGCCAATGTTAGTTATTCTTGAAAATAACGTATCACTTTTGTTTTTCTTTGATTTCCTCTGACATCATAGGCACTCTGGTTTCCATTATTGGAGGCAATGATGGGCCCTCAGAAGCTGTCCAGTTCAGCTGTCCCTCATCTACACTCTGAAGGTAAGTTCATCGGAACCGAAGTAACTGAGTCAACTGTATCATCAATCTCATTTTTATCTGAAAAAACTATAATTATGATATCTTTTCCCGGTATCATATTCTTATTATTTTCCTTAACGAAACCATATTGTAGTGTTGATCTCAGTCTTTTGGGTTTAAGTCTCTCCATGATGCCATTTATTTAATTTATCATGAATAATAGTAATCTTGGCAACTTATAATTTGTCTTGAATAGCAGTAGTCTCCGCAACTTAACTTTAAAATATCAAATTGTTCTTGGTTGGCTACATTTCTTAGAAGCTATATAAATCCACTATTTTCCCCTGACTTACAAGAAAAGCTGGGAACTCTCATTTTAAACTAACCTTAATGTTAACATTTTGTTATAACAGCCCTGAAATCTTTGACCATGCAAGTTCTAAACAGCATGGCAGCATTTATTGCCCTTCCATCAATCTTGCAAAGAATCTTACAGGTGAGTTAAAAGGGAAAAAAAATTAAATGTTGATTGATTATGTATAAATAACAGCAAATTGGGCTAATGTTTAAATGGATCTCAAGCATAATGCACCTAATTTTTGGCATTAGCTATATATATCTGACTTATGGCCCTCATCCTTGAATCTTTTTAGTCAGCCTATTGGTATGAGTTTGCCTGACATAAGCTTGTGACCTTCAGTTGGGGTGTGCACCCTTCTGATGTTCACTGTTACCTTGGGATTCAGATACACAAGTGTCCTATGAGTGTGCCACCTGGGAGAGAATTATCATTTATTTCCAGCTGATTATGCTTCTTAAAAAAAGATAACCTAAGATATGTTTTTAGAAAAATCGGTGAGCATTCTTGGGGAAACAGCAGAAGTTATACTTACAATCCATTTCGTCTTCCCTCATTTCATGCAGTATAGAGACACACCAAAACACAGACAAACAAACAAACAAAAAAAAACCCAGCAATATGATGCCAGTGGTCTTTATAATTTTCAAGTGATTTTTATTCAGTCATGAATGTCCCTATCTCTTTTAAGACTCTCCAAGCTCTACTTCTCATTTTGTATTAAGCCCCTGGGCCTTTACTGATAAAGACTAGTGCATCCAGTAGTCTCTGTCATCACATAGTAGTACACCATCCTTTAGAATATATTTTTACACATATTTTCTTGTTTGATCTTAGCAACTGTCGTGTTGAATAATTCTTTGCTATAGACTACTTCTCATACCCATCTTAAAACACATTAATCATAAGGTTTTTAATCATATATAAAATAATATCTTCATAAGGCAGAAAGTAAATTAGAAGAAATGAAATCCTAAAGCCAAAAGTGGGCTCTCTCTCAGTGTATATGTTTTGCTTTTTGTTGAGATTTAACCACACATTATGATATGTAAATTATAACAAAAATCTATCTTTCCCTTGGCAAAAAGCATGTTTATTAAAATTTTTTTTTCTTTTATTTCAGCATATTATGGGGGTACAGATGTTTAGGTTACGTATATTGCCCTTGGTCCCCCTGCCCCAAGTCCGTGTTTCAAATATGTCCATCCTTCAGGTGGTGCGCATTG
>NW_012133858.1:18725292-18728800 GCF_000956105.1 Propithecus coquereli | reverse complement strand
GGTGTGTTGGGGCGGAGGTCGAATCGCCGGGCAGAGGGGGACTTATGTGTCCCGGATCACAATTCTATAAGCAGTCTCCCTCAGTTCACTCTCAGTTCCCCGTCATTTTGCGGACAGCGCCAGGGACTGAGTGAAACAGAGCCGCCGGAGACCGCCTGGAAACTCGGCAGCAATATCGCTCTTTCTCTCTTTTCCGCTCTTTCGGAGGTGGGTCTTGAGTCTGCGGCTGCGACAGACTCTGCAGATTCGGGAGAAAAAGTGGCTGCGTGCCACTTCTCGCAGGGCGCGACCAGCTCTGCCGCAGAGGCAGCGGCTATGACTCAGGCGGACGCCCGGGCAACAAGTCGCCGCAGTTGCAGGCTTTGGGGGTCCCCGAATTGCAGCTGCCCACCCCCTGCTATTCAGTGCTGAAGCCGATTGCACCGGGAGGGCATCCGGAGCCGGGGTCTGCCGTTGCCTATTCCCAGAGCTGCGTCCCAGGGCCGCCTGCCGAGCCCGCCGGGCGCCCTACCCACGGCTACTCTGGACCGATTGGCGGGAGGACTCTGTGCTGTGTCCCTCCCAGCACCCGCGGGACTTTCAGCGATTTCCGCAGGTAGAGCCTCTTTTATGGAGTTCCCCTCCCCCATCTAGTCCTGGCGGTCTCCTGTGGCAAGAAGCTGTCTCCAAACTCTCCCCTGTGGGCTCGGGCGGCCTCCGATCTGGGGAGTGCACGCTCGGGCCGGTCCCTCCCCTCCGATGCCGACCCAGCGCCGTGTTCTGCTGCGTTCGAAATGGACCCCCCTCCTGTCTCGGCTCCCCGCGGCTTGTCGGTCTGTGCTACCACTTCTCACTGACCTCTGGCACTTCCCTGCCTGCGTGGGAGTGGGGTTTGCTGAAGGAAGAGTCGTCTTCCTGTGAGTCAGATCGCACTGCCTGGGCGAGCCAGCCGCGGGCGCGGCCGGCCGATGCTGCCTTTCGCCTTTGTCCCAACTCTCTGGTAATTTGCGAGTGCTTTTTGAGTTCACCTGATTTTATCCGCGGGACTGCTTGTCCCTGGCTGTTTCTCTGTAGATTCACGAAGCTAATCTTGTAGGGGAGCACCTGACTCGCGTGTGGGTGTCAGTGTTCTTCACCTCCCACTCTGGGAGCAGAGAGCCAGGTCACCCCTAATCCGCCATCTTCCCGACCCCTGTTTATTAAAATTTTTGTATTGCAAGGCTTTGGAATCCAAAAGTCTTTTGATATTTCAAAATTTTTTATTCTGAGTTATACTGGCATCCATTGTAATTGTTTTCTCATCATTTTCCACTTTCAGTGGTTAACTGCCACTGATCAGGAGGGTGTGCTATTTCTTAAATTCCTTATTTCCATGTTTGTGATTACTGTAATAACTCTACCTTATATTTGTACAGCACAGATATGATCTCGTTCGAATCCCATAGTAATGTATTGTGGTAGGTAGGGCTACTAGAAAAATTTCTGCTGACCAAGGAGGAAAACTGAAGTATAGAGAACTTAAGTGTCTGGCCTGTCATTAGTGGCAGAAGCTGGACTACTGCCAAAGTCTCCCATTTCCTAATTGATGTTCTTTTCTGTTACATCATGTAAGCTTTTGTTATTTGTTTCAGTACCTGGTCTTTTGGGAGTTAATTAATAATTATTAATTATATGTTACCCTGTTTGGTCATTACCTGTATAGATAAAAGGCACAGTTCTTTCCCCACAAGAGCTCTTATAAGAGAGACAAAAAATATTCTGATACAATAATTCATAGTGCTCTATGCAAGTCATAGTGGCCACCTTTAGGATTATCTGCTCTGAACCCATGTAGGGTAATTGCCATGTCTGCATCCCTGCACTCAGTGCACATGACAACAGCAGGAGCAGCCATGGGAAAGCATGCCCTGCCTCCTGGCTCCAACTCATTGGCCCTGTTTAGGCCAGTTGCCCACCCTGGGTCAATCAGTGTCCCTTCCAGGAATTTTACCACTGAACTTGAGAAGGACATGTAAGTCTCTTTTCAGGTTTCTGGATTATATCAGATTCAAATTTCGGCTGACAGTGACTACTTTTCCATTATATAAACTGGAATAATGAAAAAGAATAATCTACAGAGAGAAGGGGAGGAATGAAGCAGACACACAAAGAGGAGAACAGACAAGACGCATAAAGAGGATTCAAGACATACACACCAGGAAAGAAGACAATGTAGAGAGAAAATTATGAATGGCATTTGAGTCCCTCATTGTAGTTCTTAAGGCTTACTTGCATTCCTTTGCTTGGATCCTTGAAACACCCCAGTGCCTTTATAATTTTTGTCTTGTTTGAGTAAGTTAGATTGAGTTGGATTGCTGAATATATATAGCCAAAGAAATACCAACAAAAGCGTATATCTGAAGCAGACAAGGGAATTTGGAAAGATTTCCTCGAGGAGGAAATGTCTAACCTGAATCTTAAAGAGCAAAGGAATCGGGGAAAGAAAGGAGATAGGATTATTCTAAGCAGAGAGAACTATGTATACAAAGACTTTAAGGTGAAAACATGGTACATTTTGGGAGTTGCAAGTGTTTTAAGTGCTTGGAACATCAGACAAGAAAAATGGCGAATCACAGAGCTGAAATTTGAGAGAGAGGCTGGGACCATGTCTTTAATTTCTTTGTAATCTATGGTGAGGACTTTGGATTTTATTCTAAAATCAATAAATTGTCATCAAGATTTTAAATAGAGGAATGATGAAATGAGGTTTTTCTTTAGAAAGATCACTCATCCTGCATTATACAGGATAAATGGGAAGCAGTCAAGACTACAGGCATAGAGATACCCAGATATAATAGGCACTCAAAGTTTATTAATTGGGTTGAATAGAATGGAGAGGATACAATGGATTTAGAAATTACTTAGGTGATAGAATCCACTGGACTTTTACTGTTTAGATGTAGGGAGACACAAAAAGAACCTAGTTAATCCCCTGATTTCAGGTTCATGTGGCTGAAGTGAGCAGTAAGGGAATAACAAGACTAGAGTTTAGAGGAAGAGGTAAGAAATGTCAATATAGACTTGGAAGTCTTCAACGTAGAAGTGGTAGTTGCATTCTTAAAACTAGATGAACTTACGAAGCTGTGCATGAGCATGGAAAGCAGAGGGACAAAGATGGAGTTCTAGGAAACATCTCATAGTCAGATCTATTTTCTTATTTTTACGTGTCATTAGAATATAAGGACCTTAAAGAGATAAGACTACACTTTGTCTAGGGCTCTATCACCATCACCTAGCCCAGAGGCACCTAACATATAATACGTACTCAATAAATATTTCTAGAGTGAATAAAAATCAAGGATGGAGGAATCCCACTTCTGGCTAAGATGGAATAACAGAGACTAGATTTACCCTCCTTAAAACAACACCAAACTGGACAAAAGCTATGAAATAATGATAATATACATTCTGTCTTCACTCTGTGGCAAAAGTAATTCTTGTCTTCCGAGAAACTGTTTATGACTTTCTAACTGAGAAAATTAAGGCAAAC
>NW_012133858.1:18722791-18724592 GCF_000956105.1 Propithecus coquereli | reverse complement strand
CACATACATAATACAATAGGTGCCAGAAAGCAATAGGAAAAGAAGTGGTCATCACATCTTTTTCTAGTGTGCTTTTTGAAAAACACGTTTATGTGGGGTACCCAAGTGTGCTTTTCTTTCATAGTTTACAAACAAGTTAAAGAGAAACCTCAGCAGTTATTCATTGCTGGAGAATCTGGCTGACATCTTTGGAAAGTAATTTGAAGAGCTAGTGGGTTGGCACATGCTGTGCTGGAAACTTTGAGCTCCCTTTTGCATTCCATAATTTATATGTTGTCCCAGCATGAGGTTGTTTTCATGATTTTGCTTTTAAATTATGCATATTATAGTGAAATGTACTGATATAAATATAGAAATGACCTATAAAGATTTCTTCTTTTTCCCAAAATTTAACCTTTTAGGACCTCCTTATTTTATAAACCACACTTGTCATAAACACATGCCAGAGCTATACTGTCATATTAGATACACACGTTATAGTAGATACCGCAATAGGTTTTTATATAAGATATTGCATGTTAATACTTTGAGAAATAAGTGCATTTATTAAGAGCTTGACCAAAAGCACAATTAAGTGAAGATGAGAAGCATTAACTTGGGACTATTCTTATACAGAGAAAGTAAAAAGGGAAAATTGCCCAGTGAGTATATGGCTTAAGTTGTTTTCTAGTGAAGAACTAGTCTGAGATATCTGTGGTCTTGCCTTTTGTAAATGGCCCCCACATATTTCACAGGGTATCTTTAGTTTAATAATAGATCTCTAGCTGTGAAACAGAAAATTTTTCTATTAAACTTAAGACCAAACTTGTAAATTTGTTCATTAGTACACAAATACATAGTTATTTTGTACTTTGAATTTCTTCCACATGGCCACAGCAGCTGAAGAAGCCAGAGAACCTTCTGGCAGACAGTCTCATGCTGCTCTAGACAAACTCAAAATACTGAAAGCCAGTCTTAGAAACTGCCTAACCTAGTCTTCAAGAGCCATCACTGGAGCCCAGAAGAGAAAAATAAGCAAATCCTAAGACTATGTTGTACAAGTTTTTCCTGCTTTCATAGCCTTTTTCTTTCTGACCTCACAGTTACTCTTACAGCAGCAAGATTTCAATAGCCCTTACTCCCTAAGAAAGAGCCAGGAATGTTACTCATATTTTCTAGCAATCATTTATCATTTAGTTTACCCGTATTAGTTGCCCATATTTCCCATCAAAAATTATCTTATTATTTGGTTTATTAATTTATATATCTATACTTGGGAGACAAGTATAGTGTGTTCATTAAAAGCATGATTTCTGAAGTACCTAGATTCAAATCCCACCCTATCTGCTTAATAGTTTTGTGACTTACAGAAGTTTACATAACCTCTCTAAGCCTCAATTTCTTTATTCATAAAAGTTGTTGAAGGAAATTAGTGATATGGTATACATAAAGTGCTTAGCACTTAGCACTGTACTTCATGTGTTAGCCACTTAATAAATAGCAGTTACTTTTATCGTAACTGTATAGCTGGATTCCCCTATTTGGCATGGAAAACAGTCGTTTATCTCCCATTACATAACCAGATATTAGAGTAAAGTAATAGACTTGGCATATTTATTGGCAATTTTTTAAATTATAACCATCAGTCTAGCCAAAGGTGCAGTAAAATGAGCACACAAATATGCTCATGGAGATAAAAAATCTTATAATAAACTTTTTGGCAGAGCTATTATTACTTTTATAAACCCTCAAAACCATACAAAAAGATGAATATGTCAAGGTTTTTTCCACCTCAAAAGTATACAATCGGCCGGGCGTGGTG
>NW_012133858.1:18713384-18722741 GCF_000956105.1 Propithecus coquereli | reverse complement strand
ATCTTATTATTTGGTTTATTAGTTTATATATCTATACTTGGGAGACAAGTATAGTGTGTTCATTAAAAGCATGATTTCTGAAGTACCTAGATTCAAATCCCACCCTATCTGCTTAATAGTTTTGTGACTTACAGAAGTTTACATAACCTCTCTAAGCCTCAATTTCTTTATTCATAAAAGTTGTTGAAGGAAATTAGTGATATGGTATACATAAAGTGCTTAGCACTTAGCACTGTACTTCATGTGTTAGCCACTTAATAAATAGCAGTTACTTTTATCGTAACTGTATAGCTGGATTCCCCTATTTGGCATGGGAAACAGTCGTTTATCTCCCATTACATAACCAGATATTAGAGTAAAGTAATAGACTTGGCATATTTATTGGCAATTTTTTAAATTACAACCATCAGTCTAGCCAAAGGTGCAGTAAAATGAGCACACAAATATGCTCATGGAGATAAAAAATCTTATAATAAACTTTTTGGCAGAGCAATTTGGCAATATATACTGATAGCCATAAAAATGCTCTTTGAGTTTGTAATTCCCTGTCCAGAAATCTCTTCTGAAGTATCAGAGATTCAGACCAAGAGTTACAGCTGCTAGCATTCGATAATGGTGTGTGGGGTTTGGGGAACGGGAAAACTTAAATGTTCAACAATAGCAGGGAATGACTGAATAAAACAAGATATTTTCAAATAATTCGTACTCTGCAGCTATTAAGAAATATTTGATGATATGAGAAAGTGCTCACAATATACTATTAAGTTAAAAAAAGACATAAAAGTATTATGTAAAATACTCAAATTTTGTATGCAAAGAAATACATCCCTCTTCTCTCCCTTTTTCTCCTCCCCTAGAAACAAGAATGCAGAGGAACATACATCAAAATATCAACAGTGTTTATCTCTGGGTGGTTGGATTTCAATTTTTGGTTTTTGGTTTGTTGGGGGGTTTTTTGGATACACTTCAATGTTTTCCAAATTATACATAATAAACAAGTTACTTGGCACACCTTATATGAAAAACAGTGGTGGGAAGATTGGGTGCCTAGGTATCTGTTGTTTATCAGCAGTGACTTTATTGAAAAATGCTTTGAAAAACTGAAAGCTGTTTTCTTGGATCCTTCTTATCTCCCAAACTGAAGCAATTTAGTTGGTTTGGACCAAGAGGTGGTTAAAAATTGGATCACAAGAGAAGTTGTTGACACATTCTAGGTGTTCCTGAGTATATTGGTTTTAATGCAGCAAATAAATAAGAGCTCAAAGAAGGAGAGTTGATGTTTAATATGAATGAAAAGAAGCTTCTTGCAGAAATAAAATCAAAGTAAAGTTTAATTAGATTTGCAAAGAAGATTATTAAGAAAGGGGCTTGGTTTATTTAAATTTGATTTTTCCAAAATATTTGCGACAAAGGGAGACTGATATGCGTTTCTAGTGGAAGGTTCATAGAAGAATAAATATTTTGTGACTGTAGAAAAATACTTAAGAGCATTTTGCTCTTTGGGATAACATATTTTAAAGTAATTTTAAAATACCAGAATCATAAAAGAATTATAATTTTTTTTTTTAATTAGGATCCAGTTTATGGAAAAGGAAAACTTGGAGAAATCCAGGGACTTATTCTGGGCATGTTAGATACATTTAACTATGAACAAGTAAGTAAGCTACTTGCTGTATCTGAGACTGTCATAAGGCAGAAAAGCCATTGCTTTTCTTTTTTTGTTATTTTGCACCTATACTTTTTTAAAAAATTACTGTCTACTTAGTGGATGTTAGATAGAAAGAGATATGTGTGGTTTTTTTCTGTTTTTAAATTCCTCTTGACCTTAATTTATATACAACACACACACACACACACACACACACACACGCATGCACACACACACTCCAGTGTGGAAATGCATCTAATTCAGATTTATTTTATTTTTTGATTCATTCGCAGTGAGACAAGTATCTTTTTTTCAAAATGAAAGTATGAGAAACTTTCTGTAAAAATAATTGAATACAAAGCTGTAACCCATAAAAAGAAACGGTCAGCATGGATGTACAAAATTGCAAAATAAAATTAAATGAGTGTTCTTTTAAATGCTTTGTAACAGATGTTTGCCACTAATGCATAAATGGTCATCAGTCTTTCCTTAACTTAAATTTGCCTATAACTTTAATTCTCAGAGATTTGAGATTTTTTTATTAGTGCATTTCAAAGTGACTCATGAAGCCACCTAGGAAAAGTGCCATTTAGACACGTTAGATATAATGTCTGCTTTTTTAAGAGTCTGAGAGAAGAAAAAGAAACATCTGGGTGACTGAGCTTTTCCTAGAGTGTTGTAAGAATTGCAGTTTGGCTAGGCATGGCCCAGTGAAGCTTAATACTCCTGCAGGCACACATTCCAGGTTAGCAGAAGTAAAGCTGAGTGCAAGGCAGAAAATTTTTGCCAATTTTGGACCTATGGAAGAAGAGAAAAAGATGTATTGATTGGAAAAAATTAGAATAGACAATTAGTTTTGCATTACAGGCAAATTAAAGAGCTATGCTATAAAGAAAGGAAAGTGGGCAGTACCTAGCTCTGTCTTCCCCTTTGGGACTGACAGAAAAGAACCCAACTCCATATCCAAATGATATATATGAGTGTTGAGAATTAGTTGTAGTATGAAAGCAATACTTTATAAGCACAGAGAGCCTTAAAATGACTTAATGTGATATCTGTGAAAATGTTTTTATGTGGCTTAATGACAGATGTCACAGTCTCAAGTAGATTCAAATGACTTGTAAGTGCTGATCAGGAAAATGTGATCTCTCTGCCCAAGAAAGATGAAAACTGAATAATGGCCATTAGCTTTTCCAGTGAAAGGTTATTTGAAACATTGCCATAAATGCAATTTCAGTAAAAAATCAGGGATCCAGATTTGGCTGTGTTTTTTTTTGTTATAACACTCCGAGCTGTTCAAAAAGAGAAGTTATGGCCGGGTGCAGTGGCTCACGCCTGTAATCCTAGCACTCTGGGAGGCCGAGGCAGGCAGATCGTTTGAGCTCAGGAGTTCGAGACCAGCCTGAGCAAGAGCGAGACCCCGTCTCTACTAAAAAATAGAAAGAAATTATCTGGACAACTAAAGATATATAGAAAAATTAGCTGGGCGTGGTGGCGCATGCCTGTAGTCTTAGCCACTCGGGAGGCTGAGACAGGAGGATCGCTTGAGCCCAGGAGTTTGAGGTTGCTGTGAGCTAGCCTGACACCATGGTACTCTAGCCTGGGCAACAGAGCAAGACTCTGTCTCAAAGAAAAAAAAAAAAAAAGAAGTTATTATACAAATGCAATAAATAAATAGATTTAGCCTTATCTAGTCATTTGAAAGCCATCAATACTGAATTAAACCACAGAATGGGAGAACACACATTTCTCAGTAATAACTAGTAACAGACTTAAGAATCTTAATAATGTGTATACTCATAGTTATTCCGCACATTAATATTAACTGCTTGGGTTTGGGGATTTTAATGTTTGTTTCTTTCATCAACTTTATCCCTTTATAATGTGTTTCAGTTTCAGTTGTTTGTAGTTGAAAATTAAACAAGTGTTATTCCCCATGCATCTTCTCTATCTCTTTCATTTTGTAACCTTTTGGTTGTCTGTTTTTTGTTTTGGTCTTTCATAGACTCTGCTGGAAACAACCACCAGCCTTCTAAACCAAGATCTCCATTGGTCGTTGTGTAACCTTAGAGCTTCAGTCACTAGAGGACTGAATCCCAAACAGGATTACTGCTCTATATGTTTGCAGCAGTACAAGAGACGCCAAGAAATGGCAGATGAAATTATTGTGTTTAGGTAAGAGGGGAAAGGAAATGTTGCATATATGGTGTGTGTACATACATGGCATTACCAATCAGGAATACACGTGGATACACCGCCAGTCAGCCATTCTAGCAGTGAACACTACAGGCAAGTTCCTGCCCTGACAGACCTTACGATCTGCCTGGGAATGGAAAGAGGTGGAGGTTAGGGTACTCAGGAAGTAAATCAGTGCAGAGAAATAAGAGCTGTGAAGAAAAATAAATCATGGGGCAAAGGGATGGAAGGATGAAGTGTTCAGGATGAGAGTCTATTTAATCAGGGAAGACATCTCTGAGGAACTGACATTTTAGCAGAATGAGAGAGGTAGGAGTGAAGGTGCTGAGAGGTGTTTGGATTCCAAATATATTTTAAGGGAAGGGTTAACTTGCTGGGGTAATAGATATGGAGCATGAAGGAAAAATGAGGTCTTTAGCCTGAGCAGCTGGATGAACATGGTCTCATTGACTAAGATGAGGAGGAACAGGTATAAGGAGCTGGGAAAGTCAAGAGTTTTGTCTTGTACATGTTAAGTTTGAGATGGCTATTCGGCGTCTGAGCAGAGATGCCAGGTAGACAGATATTTTAGTCAGAAATCTGGAGACGTGTGGGCACCGGAAATATAAATCTCAAAATCATCAGCATATAACTGATGTTTAAGCCACAGTGCAAAGAGAGAAGCAGTCTTGTGCAGAAGCGAAGGGATTGGTCTCAGGAGCAAAGACAGCTCATCCAAAATATATGGATAGAGACAACATAATGTGGACTCGGAGCCAAACTTCTTGAGTTCAAATCTTGACTTTGCAACATGCCAGATGAGAGACTTTGGACAAGTTACTTAACCTCTTTATATCTTAGTTTCCTCCTCTGTAAATTGTGATAATAGTAGCTACCTCTAGGGTTTCATGAAGATTAAACAAGATAATTTACATAAGGCACTTGTAACAGTGCCTGTCATGAGTGAGCACTATGTAAGTGTTAGCTATGCAGGAAGATTGCTAGATTTGGTGGCGAGCAGTGGTGGGGGAGTAGTTCCCATCACATAAAGAACCCATTCATTCAACAAATATTTATTGAGCACCTGCTGTATGACAGCTACTGTTCAAAGGTGTATGATGTAGAATGAACAAAACAGGATCTGCCCTCTTGGAGTTTACATTCTAGTGACAGTGGCATACAGCAAACAAATAAGTGAAATACCATATAGTAGTAACTACTATGGGGGAAAAAAAAACCATGTTAAGGGAGAGAGTGTTGGGGCGTGGATATTTTATAGAGTGGTCAAGGAAAGACTCACTGTTACAGTGACTTATGAACAGACAATTTAAAATGAATCAATAAAAATACAATTAATAATTACATGAATAAAAGTAAAACATGGTATACAGGAAAGAGAATGTTGGGAGCTACTGATTTATAAAGAGTAGTCACAGAAAGCCTCACTGTTTAAGTGAGTTTGAGCAGAGGCCTAAAGGAAGTGGCTGTGCATATCAGAAGAGGGTGCCCCAGGAGGAGGGTCAGCAAGGGCTAAGACCAGGAAGCAGGAGCATTCTTGGCATGCCTGAGGAGCAGTGAGGGGGAAGGCTAGCGGTGTCTGAGCTGAATGAAGCAAGGAGAAGATAAGGAAAGAGGACTCCAGAGGAAGAACAGAGGCCGGCCATTCATGGAGGAACTGGGTCTTTATAAAGAGTTAGACTTTTTTTCTAAAATGAGAAGCCACTGGATGGTTTTGAGGATAGGGGTGACATTATCTGGCCTATGTGTTAAGGAGCACTCTAACTGCTGTGTAAGCCAGCTGCCCACTTAGGCTATTGCAGGAGCCATGTGAGAGAGGGTCCTGGGTAATAGTAATGAAGTAAGAAGCAGTAAGATTCTGGATATATTCTGAAGATAGAGCTGATAGGATTTGTTTATAGATTAGATTTGGGGTGCAATAGAGACTAGTCAAGGATGACTCCAGAGTTTTTGGCCTTAGAAACTACAAGACTGTAGTTGCCATTTATGGAGATGGGGAAGGTTGGATGAGAGCATGCAGTGGGGTGGAGTGGGATGGAAATCAGAAGTTTGGGTTTGGACATGTTAAATTTAAGGTGCCTACTAGATATCCAAAGTAGAGTTCTTGAAGAGAGAGAAAGAGATAGATAGGGTTTAGGGAGAGAGGTCTGGGCCAAATGTATAAATTGGGTAGTCATCAGGAGTAGGTTGTATTTTAAAGCTATGAAACCTGTAAGTAATCACCAAAGGAGTAAGGGTAGTTGTAAAAGAGTATAGAAGAGAAAGTTTATATATAGAAAGAGAAAGTCAGGAAGAAAAGACGATAGAAAAGAAAAGAATTGACTTCTGAGGTGATCGAATATTTCAGGTTGGAGAAATGAGGAGAAATCAGTAAAGATGACTGAGACTCATACTCAATACTCAACTTGTAGAAGGCTCATTTGGTAATTTAGTGTAATCAGTAGGGAATTTCTTCACAGGAATAATGTAAGGATTTACTATAGCAAAGACATTTTTGTAAATGTTTAATGAAATCACAACCCTTGCCTTGAATTTAATGAGGCAGCTCGATCATTATTATCAAGACATTTATGTAATTATGATTTTTCCCAATTCCTTTTTTCTCAAACTATCTAAAAAGACTGTCAGAATTTCATAGTTTGAGAAATGAACAGAAGTTCTTCTCATCCTCCAGGTGGTTTGTATCAGGGAACTGTGATTCTGTTCCTACTCACAACTTAAGTATACAAATATGTGAGTCTGGATTTTTAAAGAGAAGACAGCAACAAGTACATTTCCTTTCTTAGTCTTACCCTGTACAACCATCAGTGCATTCCAGCTTATCAGAAATCTTTATTGCTTATAAGTACACTCTTATCATAGCTTATGTTTATGGATTTTATGATAATGAAAAGTGCAAATTGATTGCCTTCGTTTTGCAGCTGTGGCCATTTGTATCACTCATTCTGTCTACAAAACAAAGAATGCACCACAGAAATTGAGGGCCAAACAAGATGGACATGCTACAAGTGCAGCTCAAGTAACAAAGTAGGAAAACTAAGTGAAAATTCATCTGAAATTAAAAAGGGAAGGATAACCCCGTCACAGGTAAGACTTGTTTTCATGGCAAGATGGAGATAGTCTTTTCTTACCAATATCTTTTATGCTTGCCCTCATTTTCTTCAGGTCCTATAGACCTCAACAAAGTTTTCTGATTGCTCCTGAGTACATGAAATCTTCTGTTCAGTCCTGTTTAGTGTTTGAAAAGTCTCTCCTCTCTGCTCAGCACTGAAAACCGTGGATTTGAGAGTAACAAGACATTTTCTGCTCTTTAGTTGAACAGATAGGATGTGCACACATGAGGCTGCTTTTAAGAACCTTTGACAGAGTAACAGGTCAGCAAGTACAAGTCAGTACTTGCAAGTACTTACCACTGTGAAGCAGGGCTGATGATGGACGAGGTACATACTTATATGTTCTGTGCCTGGTTTTCTCAACTAGGTCACTTTTTTCAAAGAATCTGATGGAACAGTGTTCCTTTGAGAAGTTTTTCATTGCCTTTGGAGTATGACTGATGGACTAGATAATAATTTTTATTTATTTTACAACCTTTTTTAAAGCAGAAATTGGAGCAGAGTTTGAACTCTACTGCTTAGTAACTTTTGGGAGAGCAAAACTTAACAACATGAGGGGTTCAATGTGGAGAAGAAGTTACCAGGGTTATGACCTGACCATTGTGCTGTGCTCAGCTATACTTCCTCTCTGAAGTGGTATCACATTTGCTACTTCCTCCTTCCTTTATGCCACCCTATCCTGTAATCAGCCCTCACATCACATAGTGAAAAAGTTGTACCTGTATTTTTCTCTTTTTGTTTCATCAGCTTTCAGTGTTGTAGCAGAAGCAGAGCCAGGGAAGTCCTCATGAGTAGCTTTGTTCCCAGATAACAGTTTAGAATTTCTGTACTCTAGTGGTATGTGTTCCATTTATGTATTCGCCCCATGTGTATTGAACAGTGCGCTAGGCACTGTGCTATTTGCTGGGGATATAATGGTAGATAAGACAAACATGGTCTTGTCTTGTGAAGTTTACAGTCAATGAAATTATAAACAGATTTTGAATAAGTACTCTCAAGTTTTTTCTGACTCCAAATATGTGATGTCTTTTCCGACACCAATTCTGTTAATTCTCTGGATACCAGTTAGGTGTCCAACAAGTCAATTCAATTCCGACACTGCCTGGAGTTAGAGACTCCATGGTTTGAGGGTTCAGTCCCACAAGACTGCCCTCAGTTCAGATGCCAGCCACATACGAGGTACCCAGGCTACCCACACTTCTGTCTGACTTTGCTACAAATTCAGAGGTCCCCATGACCTCCCTCAGATTTGATAATTGACTAGTATGATTCATAGAACTCATTTTTCACATTTTTTACATTTACCTATTTATTATGGGAGAACACATTTTATTATAGGAAAACACATTTTTTACATTTACCTATTTATTTATAAAGGATGCAACTGAGGAACAGCCAAATAAAGAGATGTGATAGCGGAAGGTTGGGTTGGGGTTGAGGAGTGGCAGAGATTCCATGCCCTCTCTGGGTCCACCACCTCCCCAGCACGTCAGTGTCTTCACCAACCCAGAAGCTCCTCGAACCCCACCATTTAGGAATTTTTATGGAGGTTTCATTATATAGTCATGATTGATTAAATCATTGGCCATTGGTGATTACACTCAATCTCTAGCCCTTTTCCCCTCACCACAGGTTGGAAGATGGTGTTGAAAGTTCCAAACCTCTAATCATGGCTTGGTCTTTCTGGTAACCAGCCTTCCTGAAGCTATCTGGGAGTCTTCAGCTGACAGTCATCTCATTAGCATACGAAAGGCACACTTAGCACTCAGGGGATTCCAAGGGTTTCAGGAGCTCTGTGCTGGGAACCTGTGACAAAGGCCAAATATGTATCTTTTATTATACCTCAACTGCTTACAGATGAACTTTACTGTAAGAACAGATAATGAGTAGATCTAAACTAGACATGAAGAATCATGGAATGCTTCCTAGAAGGGCCGTGTTAGCTGCCCCTGAAGGAAAAAGAGGAGTAAGCTAGACAAGTTTAGATGCAGGGATAGGCAGGAGGAGAATTATTGCAGGCAGAGGGAACAGCATGTAGAATAAACATAGAACTAGAAGTTATATGATTGAATCTAGAGGGTGAAAGAGAGTGGGAAAAGACCACACTGTCTTTCACCCTTTAGATAGTTATGCTCAACTTCTAGTTCCATGCTCTTTTCTGCTTCACAGCAGAGATGCTATGTTTGAGAAGTAGGATTATCATGACCTGATGATAAATTCACTGGATGGAAGAGGTAAGACAGAGGGAGGAGTCTAAGGCAGCATCCAGATTTCTTAATTGAAAACTGAATAAATGGGGGTACTATTTATTAAGATAACAACAAACAACAGATTTGGGAGTAAGATAAGGAGTTCATTGTCAGAGTTAGAGATATCTGCAGAACATACAGATAAAGATGTTCA
>NW_012133858.1:18712091-18712579 GCF_000956105.1 Propithecus coquereli | reverse complement strand
TATTACATCAGTGTTTTGTAGTTTTCAGTATTTAATGATTTTTGTACTATTGTATATTTAATGACTTTTGTAGTATTGTATATTTTACTGTTTTATATTTCAATTTCCAAGTGTACATTGCTAGTATATAGAAATAGAATTGATTTTTGAATATTGACCTTGTATCCAGTGATCTTGCTAAGCTAACTGATTAATACTAGTACTTTTTTTAGACTTTTTCTATGTAAACAGCCATGCTATATGCAAAAAAAGACTTTTATTTCTTCCTTTTCAACCTTATGCCTTTTATTTCTTTGTCTTGCCCTAATGCATCAGCCTCCAGTACAGTGTTGAATAGGAGTGGTGAGAGTAGACATCGTTGGCTTGTTCTTTATCTTTGGAGGAAAGTGTTCAATTTTTCACCATTAAGTGTAATGTTAACTGTAGGCTTTTTGTATGTAATATTTATATCATATTTAGGAAATTCCCTTCTATTCCATTTTTGCCAA
>NW_012133858.1:18697178-18708736 GCF_000956105.1 Propithecus coquereli | reverse complement strand
AATTTTACCAGTGATTAAAAGTAAGTTAAAACAACAATATGATGCCTTTTTTTTTACTTACTAAACTGGGAAATTTTTAAAAATACATAATTAAATTGGCACACATTAAAAATACATGTGCATTTATACTGATAAGGATGTGAGGAGACAGATACTTTTTTGCACTACTAGTGGGAATGCACTAGTGGGAATGAAGTTCACAATCCCTTTTCTAACTCACTGTGGCCAGATATGTTCAGAATCCATAATTTTTTGGATTTTATAAAGACAATACAGGGAATTCCACTTCTGGACAAGATACATTTGGAGTTTCTTGGGGGGAAATGGACAAAATATATAAAATAATGCTTCTTAAGTAAGACATTGGACATCAGTCAATGAAAAATAGTGACTCCCTGAAAGACAAGAAACAAATGACATAAATGCTAGGATTGCCCCAAATTACTGCCTAGAAGACGTTTCCAAGCCACTATTGAGAGAGAGGGAGCCAAGGCAGAACTTATCTGTCTCTCTGAATCAAGGAGATAGAGCTAAGAGTCTAGGGAAGCTAAGGTAGCTAGAGTTCATAGGACAGATTATTAGACAGGAGAGAGCCACAGAGAGGGAGAGCTCCAGAGAGCTGCAGAAGACAACTTTGACTATTCAGTCGAGTACTCACCCATTTGTGTGAGGAAACGACTTGAGGTAAAAAAGTGCCACCTAAAAGGAATAGAAGGGACAGTGTCCCAAACTCACATAGAGCCAGGAATAAAGCCTGTACTCACCAGCCAGCTTGGAAAGCTTTATAATTCACAGGGAAGTATTGAGAGTGCTAAATAAAGTCTTAGCCTCAGTAGCGTGGAAAAAATTAACCCTAGACTAACTGCTGCTTTGATCCCACCTAACAAAGCTTAAAAGCAAAACCTAAAAAGATCAAACTACTTCCAAGTATTTTAACCACATCCCAGAACAAAGGTCAAGAATATACCAAGAATTATAAAATTATCCAATACTCAATAAGGTAGAATTCACAGTGTCTGACATTTGACCAAAAATTATCAGGCATGAAAAGAAGCAGGAAAATACAGGTCATAATGAGGAGAAAAAATCATCAGTCCATTAAAACTGACCCAGCAATGACACAGATGATAGAATTAGTAGACAAGGACATTTAAAGTTATTATAATTGTATTCCATATGTTCCAGAAGCTAGAGGAAAGATTGAACATGTTAAATAGAGATATTGAAGTTAGAAATAGCCAATAGAACATGTAGAGATTAAAACTGCAGTGTCTAAGATGAAGAATACACTAGATGAGACTAATAGCAGAATGGGCATGGCAAAAGGAATGATTAGTGAACTTAACTATGTAGCAATAGAAACTATCCCAAATCAAACACAGAGAAAAAAGACTGAAAAGAAATGAGTAGATCACCAGAGAACTATGGAACAACTTCAGGTGACCAAATATACATCTAGTTGGAGTCCTGGAAGAAGCAGGGGTAGAGGGAATACAGAAAAAATATTTAAAGAAATGTAACAGAGTTCCAGTTCCAATAATGGCAGAGTAGCCTGTATTGAACGAACTCTTCTGCCAATAACAATTATACGGTCTAGGCAAAATATGAAGAAAAAAAAAGTATTGTTTGGAAAACAACTGGAAGCAGGCAGAACTTATAGGGAACACAAACTTTGAAAGAAGGGAAGCAAACTGGAGGAGCTCTACATTTAACTAGCTTTTCCCTAGGGTACTTCTTGGCTTGCCTAGGAGTATTGGAGAAAAGAGCTTAAATAGAAAGTAGCATTATTACTGGGATGAAGAAACAGAAGTGAAAGTTCAAGGCTACTAAAGCAGCTCAAATTGAGGGGAAAAATCTCAGAAAGGAGGGTACCACAGAAGAGGGATCCTGAAATTTTCTTTACAGGTTTCCAAACTGCTTATAAACAGTGCTTTAAGAAACCCAGCAGAAAGCAGCATCAGGAAAACTAAGAAACCGAGCAAAGATTTCAGCAGCTGTGTAGTGCTGAGTTTTGAGTGTAAATGCTGCTATATTAGAGGGATTAATAAATACCTTAAATTTTGTGTTGAAACTGCACAAGGGCCATAGTTAAGGGCTAAGGGCTTTCCCAAGACAAAGGGCAAAGCAAAATAAATCCTCTCTAGCAAAGCCAAAGCCCAAAGTATCATGGGATCAATAGGAAGAAGAAGGAAAATGTAACCTATAATCAAGAGAAAAAGCATCAGTAGAAACAGAGCTATGAATGACCCAGATGTTGGAGTTGGTAGTTAAGGACCTTAAGTTAGAAATTATAAATATGTTAAAGGATTTAGAGGAAAAGATCAGCAGAATGACTGAACACATGGGGGTAATCTTAGCACAGAAATGGAAACTATTAAATAAAACCAAGTGTAAATTCTAGAGCTAAAAAACATCTAAAATGAAAATTTTATTAAATATCAATAGCATTTTTAACACTGAGAAAAAAATTTTATCAGTAAATTTGAAGACAGTTCAATAGAAATAATTGTAACTGAAACACAGGCAAAAAGCATTGAAAAAAAGTGAAGAGAGCTCTTGGTGATCTGTGAAACAATATCAAGAAGTCTGGTATATTTATATATATCAAATTTAAAATATATATAATAGGCATATTATATATACATATATATGTGTGTGTGTGTGGAACATGAAGAGAAAGAGAGAATAGGGCCTGGGGAAATTTGACCTAATAATGTCTGAAATTTTACCAAATTTGGTAAAAAAACATCAACCATAGATCCAAAAAGCTCAGCAAAGCTTTAGCAAGATAAATATAATGAAAACCATACCTAGACATATCATAGTCATAGTTAAACTGCTGAAACCAAAGCTAAAGAAGAAATCTTAAAAGGAGCCAAAGATAAGACAACAATAAGAGTGATGGCTGACTTCTCATTTAAAAAAAAAAATGGAGGCCAGAAAACAATAAAATGATGTCTTTAAAATGCTAAAAGAAAGGTAATATGGTACATCTATTGTACGTTATATCACCTTCCTAATGTGGACTATGGCATCCTCCCATAATCAAATGCTTATGTAAATAAAGATTATGAGTATAGCCTTATTTTTGTTCAGGTCAGCTTCTGCTGCCAGATGACTTCTGGTGCCAAATTTTTTAAAAAAACAATCCTTTTGGTTTCAGAGCTTTTTGGATTTCAGAATTATAGGAAAAGGGTTTTTGGACCCATTTTACTTGACAGAAAAATTAACAATATGTATTTTTAAATGTTTACACCCTTTAAGCAGGGACTTATAAGAATCTGTCCAATGGAAATAATCAAGCCTGTGTGTCAGGTGTTATCTATAAGGACTCTTAAACAACATTTTTAATAATTAAAAAAAATTGAAAACAATCTAAATGTCTAAATCTAAACAATAGCCCACAGTTAGTTGAATTAATTATGGCAGTGGTCCCCAACCTTTTTGACACCATTTTGGTACCATTTTGGCACCAGGGACCAGTTTCATGAAAGACAGTTTTTCCATGGATGGAGATGGGGGGATGGTGGAGGGGAGGCAGAGCTCAGGCAGTGATCGAGGGATGGGGAGCAACTGTAAATACAGATGAAGCTTAGCTCGCTTGCCTCCTGCTGTGTGGCCCTGTTCCTAAGTTTCATGGAAGACAATTTTTCCATAGCAGGGGTGGCACGCAGGGTGTGTGGACTGGGTTCCTAACAGCCAGCAGGCCACAGACCAGTACTAGGCTGCAGCCCAGGAGTTGAGGACTGCAGAGTTATGGTATGTCTATACAATGAATGAACCACTTTGTAGCCATGAAAAATCACATTGTAGAAGGATATTGATATAGTGAAGTAAATAGTCATAACATGCAACATAAAGAGATCACAAAACAGTATGATTCCAAATGTTAATAGTAGTTATTGCTGTATGGTTTGATAGTGATTTTTTTTTGTTTACTCTTTTATATTTTCTAAATTTCCATCAGTGAACATGTATTCCTTTGTAATCAGAAAAATTAAGGCTTGTTTTTTAAAAAATTAAGATAATAAAAAGGTATTCCTATTGCAATTAAACTTTGGGTCAGATTGATTCTCTAAGTTAGGGATTGTTTTATTAACAAAGATCACAAAAAGTTCAGCATTATTAAAGCGATAGCTTTAGTGTATCATTCATATCCCCAGATCTAGTGTCTGCTCACCTGGATTTAAAGTGTCTCTTTAAGCTTCATTGCCTAAGGCATTTCCAGAAGGAATCTTGTTAAATGAAAAAATGAGATCTTTCATGAGGGATGCTGAACTGTTTCTGTTGCCACTTCAAACAGTCTCTGACTTAATCTCTGGAGACCAGCCTCCTCAGATAAATTGTCCACCACCACATTTAGTTCTTGGCTTGTTTTTAAAAAGTCTGCAAATTCTTTCATGAGGTCATTTTTTTAAGCTTAAATATCTACTTTGCTTTAAAAATCTATTTTCTCCTTTTTCAAAAAGAGCATACCAGGAGTTAAAATTGGATCACTTTTAGCAAGCTACATCATACATCTGGAATGAATTCCAGAGTATTAATATCATGGTATGTTATAGCAAAGACTGTCAAGTCTGATTTTTGCAGACCTGCTAAATCTGAAAGGGCAGTCTGGACAGCCAGCCAGCAGTTTGATCATTGAGCTGAGGTTTTTTCTGAAGTTATTCTTAAAGTCAGAGGGTGAAAGCAAAAAGGCCTGTAATGTGGTTCTACTTGAATAGCGATGCCACAGTGATAGGAAATATCTTCATTATCTGCACACTGGTAGGCTCTTATGATTAGATTGTTACAGTTGGAAGAGGCTTGAGATCTTGGGTGTTATTGCTTACCCAGTTGTTATACATCATCTACCTCGTTCTAGATAGATAGCATCTAGTATCTATTAGACTACTTATAGTAATAATTACATTTCCCTTGTAAATTAATAAGTTGATGTTCTAGTTTCATATGGTAGTCTTTATATACTTAATGTTTGCTAGAATTCACTGCTGAAAGCATGTGGACTAGGAATTTTCACTGTGGAAAAATATTTGATAACAAATTCAATTTCCTTAATAGATCTAATACTTCATATTTTCTGTTTTATCTTGGGTCCATTTTCATAAGTTCTGTTTTTAAGGAATGTATCCTTTATCATTTAATTTATCAAATTTACTGGCATAAGATTGTTCACAAAGGGCTCTTATTATTTTTTAAATGTCTGTAAGTGATATAGCATGGTATAATATATCCTCTTTCATTTCTAATATTGATAATTTGTATTCTCTTTTTTAATCAATCTTAATAGCAGTTTATCAATTTTGTTGATCTTTTCAGAAACCAATTTTTGACTTTGTTAATTTTTTCTGTTTTATTTGATTTTTATTTCATTGGGTTTTGCTCTTTATTATTTCCTTTTTTTCTGCTTTAGTTTTACTTTGATCTTCTCTTTGTAGTTTCTTAAGTTAGAAACTTAGGTCCTTTATTTTAAATCTTTCTTATTTTCCAATATAACATATAGAGCTATAAATTTCTTTCTAACCACTATTTTAGCTACATCCTACAAATTTCTTTCACCACTGAGTATGATATTATTGAGTTTTTCATATATGGCCTTTCTTATGTTGAGGTAATTCTCTCCTAATCCTAGTTTCTTGGGTATTTTTATAATGACAGTGTATTGAATTTTGTCAAATGATTTTTCTGTACCAATTGAGATGATCATGTAGTTTTTTCCTTCTTTCTGTTAATGGCATATTACATTGATTTTTATATGTTGAAACATCCTTGTATTCCACAAAAAAATCTCACTTGGTCATAGTGTATAAAATATGCTGCTGAATTAGATTTGCTGGTATTTTGTTGGGTATTTTTGCGTCAACATTCATAAGAGATGTTAATCTGTAGTTTTCTTATATTAATAGTGTCTTGGCTTTGGTACCAGGATGATGCTGACCACATAGAATGAGTTAGGAAGTGTTTCCTCCTCTTCAATTATTTGAAAGAATTTGAGAATGATTGACATTAATTGTTCTTTAAATATTTGGTAGAGTTCACCCATGAAACCATCTAGTCCATGCTTTCCCTTTTTAGGCAATTTTTGATTATCGATTCAATTTCCTTACTAGTTTCACAGCTATTCAGATTTTCTGTTTCTTCAGAATTCAGTCTTGGTAGGTGTGTGTTTCCAGGAACTAATGTACTTTTGGGTCAGGCACAGTGGCTCATTCCTATAATCCCAGGACTTCGGGAGGCTGAGGTGGGAGGATCACTTGAGGCCAGGACTTCAATATCAGTCTGGGTAACATAGCGAGACCCTATATCTACAAAAATTAAAAATGAGCAAGGCATGGTAGTGCACACCTGTAGTCCCAGCTACTAGGGAGGCTGAGACAGAAGAATTGCTTGAGCCTAGGAATTCAAGGTTGCAGTCAGCTGTGACTATTCCACTGCACTCAAACCTGGGTTAACAGAGCAAGACCCTGTTTCTAAAATAAAAAAAAAAATAATAATACAAAATAAAAATAATTTACTTTTGATTTCTTCTTTGATCTGTAGATTATTTGAAAGTATGTTACTTAGTTCCCAAGTATTTGGGAATTTTTCCAGAGATCTGGTCTCTGTGCACTTGAAAAGAATATGTATTGTGCTTTTGTTGGGTGAAGTTTTCTGTCAATGTCCATCTGATCAAATTAGTTGATTGTGTTGTGTAAATCTTCCATATCCTTTCTAATTATTTGTCTATTTTTTTCCCGCATTTCTTGAGAGAGAAGCGTGGAACTCTCTGACTGCAAAATGTATTTCTCCTTACAGTTCTATGAGTTTTTATACCACGTATTTTTAAGCTTTAGGTGCATAGACATTTCAGATTGTTATGTCCTCCTGATGAAGTGACCCCTTCCTTATTATGAAATAACCTTCTTTGTCCCTGGTGATCGTCTTTGCTCTGAAATCTGGTGCTGTCATGGTATATTTTTTCCATCCTTTTCCTTTTAAACATTTGAACCTTTATAATTAAAGTGTGTTTCTTGTAGGTGGCATGTAGTTGGGGTCTTTCTCATTTATCTAATCTGACAATCTCTATCTTCAAATATTTGAAAATGTTCCTATACCACCAATCATTTCTTCCTCGGACTAAACATCTTTTTATTACTATTTGTCTGATACTGTTTCTAAATCGTTCACTATTGTTATCAAACTCTTCTGTGCGTGCTTTGCTTAAAAGGGATATTTCATCACAATGGATGCTTTGAGTTGCCTTCTGCAAGAATTGCTTACCATTATTTATTACTTCAGTTGATTATCACAAAAAATCTGTATCTATTAGTTCCTCACCATTTCATTAAAAACCAATTTGGACCATCTGTTCCACTTTTCTTACCCTAATCATATTTTTATCTTGTCTGACTATTGACTTTTTGATCTCCAGAAAAATTTCAAGGAGACTTAACATAAAATCTATTAATTGTTTCCCTGAAACATCTGTTTTATCTCAGTTACATCAATTCTAGTTGAATTATTTTGAATGTGGATCAAATAAAATGAGACCCTAATAGAAAGGGTATTAAAATGTTTGCCCTTTTTTCCAGGTAAAAATGTCTCCATCGTATCATCAGTCCAAAGGGGATCCTACAGCTAAGAAGGTGAGTTTTATAAAGACAAAAAAAAAAGTTCCTCTTTCTGTGTGTTTATTCTCCTCTCTTGAATAATTTTCTCCCAAAATGGCAGTGATTTTTAATCATCTTAATGCTGCCAAAGATTCTTTCTGATTGGATGTTTTAACGATATGTCAGCAGGATTCCATGGCTCTTCCAGAGAAGCCAAGTTGGATTTTAGCATCAGTCTCCCGGCAACTAACGACTGTCAGTGTTCTAGAATTCCCATCTTCTATACCAGACATGGCATCCTGTTATCAGTGAGTGGTAGCAGATGAAAGATATTCTGAGAAGGAAAGCTATATAGTTTTTCTTATTAAGTGCTTTACCTCTAGAGAGCCATGCGTAAAATAACTGGCCTGTGATACTAACATTTCAGCACATACCAAATAAGGTCCTCAATAAATACTGGTGGAATAGACCTCTCTTCTGTGCCACTTCAGTTGCCAGCTGCAAACTTTGTGGCACAGGTAGGGTATTAGTGTTTCACTTGAGCAATGCTTAGATGATGTCAAGAGAACCACTAAAAGCCTTTTCTTTATCCAGCTGCAATAGTGCAGTTGAAACATGGTCAGCAGATTGATATTTTTGCTTGTTTTCCTTACCATTTTTCTTTCTCTGATAGTTGAAGTGTTTTCTTTCCTTGCCCTTTTGAACAATTTCAGCCAACATCCATGTCAGTGAAGGACTGTAGAACAAAAATAACAACTTGCTGGCTCTGTTGACTAACAGCAGTTTTTAGCTTCAAAGCAGTGTGCCAAAAATGGGCCCCTATTCTCTGCTTCAAAATTCCCTGAGAATTTTTCAAAAGAGAATAGAATAAAAACAAAATATGTTTTCTGAAAAGTCCTATAACATGCTGCACATGAAAATCTCTTTTACTCTTTTAACAAGAGCAAGGGCAGCAAGGGCAGCAAGACCGAGGCATGATTATTGCTACTTACAACCATCACACTGTAATGTGAGGAGCTGGAATGAGCCTAACTCATTTTGGTCTCACTCAGTAAATAAATGAGGAAAGTGGAATCCAGAAGCAATTGGGGTTTTTTTGTCTAAGATCTCCAGTGTTAGCTATGGGACACATTCCTAACATAGTGATTAAAAACATGTGCTTTGGATACAACCAGACTTGGATTCAAAGATTTACTCTTCTACTTATTTATCTGAATGACCTTGAATAAGTTAGCCTCTCCTTTTCCTCCTGTGTAAAATTGTGATGCTACCTCTCAGAATTGTTCTGAAGATTAAATAAAATGCGATACTGTTTAAATGCCTAGCACTGTGTTTGACACATAGTAAGAGCTCAAGATGTTGTTGACACTAGTATTAAAGTGCAGGTGTCCCAACTCCTAATCAGACGTCCTCTCATTTCATCATGCTACTTATGTCCATTCAGCAAGTACAGTTGAGCCTTCTTATTTGTGGGTTCTTCATCTGTGGATTCAACCAATCACAGATTGAAAATACTAAAAAATTAAAATTAAAATACAAATTAAAAAATATAGCATAACAACTATTTACATAGCATTTATATTGCATTAGGTATTTTAAGCAATCTAAAGATGACTTAGTATGTAGGAGGATTTGTGCAGGTTATATGCAAATACTACACCATTATATACAAGGAACTTGAGCGTCTGGATTTTGATATCCACAGAGGGTCCTGGAACCAGTCCCCCACATACAAAGGGATGACTGTATTTCTTTATACTAGATTCTTAGCTAAGCAGTGGACTACTGAGATGAAAACTACTTTCCTTGTTCTCAAAGGCCTCAGCATTTATTGGGAAGGGTAGACAGGTAAACCGATAATTACCATAAAACTTGACACATGCCATGGAAGGTGCACAGGGTGCTATGAGAGCACTGAGGAGAGGCCTTGTTTTGAAATGACTAAGCTAATTTGGTGCAACTTTTCTTATGTTTTTTATGTTAAAAAGCTTTATGAATAACTTTGAGGCATGGTTAGCTGGCCTCCTACAACCTTGTTATCAGGTTATATTGAAAACAAATTCTGCCATACATATAGGCATTTATTAAATAAATACGCATTTAGAATAGGTTCATGCAACCTATTTTCAAACTTGGTAATGTCCCAGCTCTTTGTCATTTTAGGTGTCTGACCTCTGTCAGAAATGTGGCAACATTACAGAAGCAGGATTCTGTTAGTCTTGTAATCAACATCAGTCAAACAGAAGCTACCTAAGCCAATGACTGGACACAAGTGGCCTCGGGTAGCATTCCTAAGTGGTCAGGTGTACACTGACTTCCTCTTTGTGCAAGAGTTGGGAGTATTTCTAAAATATTTTATCCAACCTTCATATCTTGAATGCCTGTTATTTTATCAATAATTTCCAATATTCACCATGCTGATTAACAAGCCAATAATTTTTTTTCACCAATAAAAAAAAAATCCTGCTTTTTGAGCTAATGAGCAAAGTCTTAGGTATTAGTCAAAATATGAACAGCTGAAGCACTTTTAGTAGCTGCTTTTGGGAGTTCATGTTAGCTGGCCACTCCTGAAATAGGAATTCTTAATTAGAGCCACTGACCACCCCTGAGTTGAAGCCCAAACTAAATACCATGTACTTATTAGCATACGGTTTATAGTATCTATAGTTAATTTAAAATACATATCATAGCAGGTGGCCATCCCAAACTATGGAGTCTGAGAAGGCTTCTGAGAGCAAGTAAAGCTTGATTTAGCCTTGAAAGGTAAGGGAAAAGGTATCCCAGGCAGACATGGGTGAGTACAGCACATTTTAGGAAGTGGGGGTGGTTGTGTATGTCTTAAATATAAAAGCATGGGAAAGTCTGGTGAAAAATAAATGGAGGTCCAGATCACAAAGAGCCCTAGTCTATGAAGTTTTCTTTTTATCTTGAGGATAAGAGTTTCCATCAAAGGTAAGATTAAAGGCAGAAAGACCAAGAATAATAAGACAGTTGTCCAGGCAAGAAAAAAGGTCCTAACTCTAGGCTGTGTTAATGGAGTAAAGAGATGAGATAGATTCAAATCTTAGCTCTTTTTCCCCCAGAAAACCTTTCCGACACCCTTCCTGAGTCTGAGTGGGCATCCTTCCTTCTTTGAGCTCATAGCACCCTGAACTAGTCCCTACCAATGCACTTAACCTTGATGTGTGGAGATTGCCTCTCTACTTAATAATGTCTGTCTCCCATTGCCTCATGAGGGAAGGAACCACATCAGTCTTGTTTATTGTTGTATCCCTAAATGTAGAACAAAGTAGTCACTTTATGAAAGAGATCCCACAAGACTTCGTGACTGTGTACGGGAAATGAGGGGAAAAAGAAGTTTCTGGCCTAGATAACCTGAGGAAAAACAAACGAAACATCATTGCTGTTCCAGCATGGTCAGTTCCTTACTGAATCAGCATTACTCTGAGATTTACGTGAAGATCAATATGAAACTGAACACCTAATTATTACTTCCCTAGTTAGGTGTATATTTTTGTGCATATATGCTTGTGTGTGGGTATGTATATCTGCGTATATATTCTGGTTCTCCTCCTTGAGCTATAGTCTCTCTTCACAAAGTCGCATTGACAGATGGATGCAGCAATAGTGTCTGAACAGTCCCTGCCAAAGTGACATGTGTAAGAAACACAACGGAAGCAGTAGTGTTCTTGATTTAGCCTAAGAGTCTCTGTTGACCGATAACTAAAGGAAGTGTTTGGTGACTCTGCTGTCAGTATTGGCCCTGCCAAGAGCTGGATTCAAGTGCTAAGGAAACAGGAGTCATGTTCTGTAAGGCTCTGCTAACTTCTTGGGACTTTTTCTTTAGGTGTGTCACATAGGAGTCACTTTTCAGAATGTCACTGTTCTGTGGCCATGTGTCAGAGTATGTGGCACATTCCATAGCACGTATGTTTTCACAAACATCTTGGATTATATTCTTTACAAAAG
>NW_012133858.1:18635214-18697033 GCF_000956105.1 Propithecus coquereli | reverse complement strand
ATTTCTTCTTAATAGGCTCTAACTGATAACTTCAGTAACAGTTGGAAGATATACCTGGTTCCCTAGGGTCTTTTCAGTGTTGTGTCATGGATGATCAGAAATTTAAAAATTAGGAATCATTGCCTTCAAATAAAAATTGACATAAAAGCTCATTACAATGAACTCCCTAGAATGGATAAAATTCGAAGTATTGATGATGTTTGAGTTGGGATCAAAGGAGTGTAGAGAGTTAGTTGAAGGCAGCATCAAAAACCACTCAGCTACCATGCTTCTCTTCTTGACTACTAAAGAAACACCAACCAAGAATTTTTGTAGCAAAGTTGGGTCTGTTATGTGCATAATAACCAGAGAAAGCATTTTGTCCTACATCTTGATCACAGATACATAGTTATACTCTCTGAGCCATCTTCTGTTTTTAGATCAGCTTTCTCTGCTGGTGTGTTTGCAGGGGGCCAGGTGCTCTGGCTGAAGACCGTCCTCAGGCTTGGTGCCAATGAATGTCCACAGTTGATGTACTTCTCAGAGTAACTTGTTCCAGTTAGGGACAAGACACTGGGAATGAGAGAGTGGAAAGCCTTCCCAATAGTTCTGTGATTCCGTTCAGTAAATACTCAACAAGTGTCTGTTAGGTGCTAGGCTGCATAGAAACAATGGTCAGGGAAATGTAGTTCTTTCTCTCAGCACATCTACAAGTTAACGGCGACTGAACTGATGGGCTAGCCAAGCCTCTCAGAAATTGGTTATCAGCTTCTCAAGTATTCAAGTCTATTATAAGAATTTGGAGCTGATTTTGTTGTTGTTCCAAGTGTTCTGGTGAAGTAAGGCTTTTATAACCCAGTTCCCAGTCTTCCCATTCATGCCAGGAGTGTATACAACTGTACATGCTCATGATTTTTATTGAATTACAGGTTGGCTTTTTTTTTCTTTTTTAAGGGAGAAAGCCTCACAATGCCACTATTTCTATAAAAACAGGAAAAGCTGGCTACAGTGTCTCAGCTGGCTGGCCCTAAGAATGGCTGGTTGATAGTTTCACAAAAATCAAGGGAAACATGAAATGAAGAAAGAACTGAGATAGATATAACATTTTCTAGCCATCATTTGATAGTGGCTTACATAAAGATTCATTACCTTTTAATGTCTCACCCTTAACTCTATCCTGCAAAGATGCAAGTCTTCATAACCAACAAAGTGATAGCCCTTGATAGATGCAAATATGTCTTAGAGTATTTGCCTTATTAGGACTTATATCCAAATGTGACTTCAGTGCCTCTACTGATCAAAAAAAGAAAGAAAGAAAGAAAGAAAGAAAGAAAGAAAGAAAGAAAAGAAAAGAAAACAGAGGACATGATCTGATCTTTGTTTTTGCATAGGCAACATTGAAGACCTTAGCAAGCCAGATGCCTTCTTTTTTTTTTTTTTTTTTTATTTCAGCATATTATGTGGGTACAGATGTTTAGGTTACATATGTTGCCCTTGGTGCCCCCCCCGCCAAGTCCGAGTTTCAAATATGTCCATCCTTCGGGTGGTGCACATTGCACTCCTTGCCAGATGCCTTTTTATGCTGATGTAAAGAAGTTGGGGTATAGCCTTCAGACACCTAGAGGGCAGTGGTCTGGAGAACACTGGTTTGGAAGAAAGCACAGGCATTCCTAATAGTTTAAAGGACAGAACTGGTGCCCGTGGGTAGCCACTGTGGAAATGGAGATGTCAGCTTGGTATGAGAATTTTATAGCCGTGGTGACAGTGCATCATTTGATCAGTGGCAGGATGTCTGTTTCTCAAAGCTCCTATGTTGGGTGAGAGGTTGGACTGGTTGATGTTTAGATCCCTTGGAGCATTAAAATCTTACGAGTCTACAGTTGTATTAAACTCAAACAAGGTATATGTTCACTGATGTGCTGGATGATTTTAGTTAGACCCTAACATCCAACCTGAATTAATAGATGTTGTCTATCAAAGAAAAACAAATCTAGACTTCTGTAAGGAGAGACTTTATTGAGAGGAAATATTGCAATAGAGGGAAAGGGGCTGTTGCAATTGGGAGAACACATCAACCTTAAAATCTGCAAGGGTCTCAAAGATCAGGCAGAAAGAAAATTTCTTTTGTGGAGAAGGAGGGTTAACAAGGTAGAAACTAAGTGTGGGGGAGTGGGTGGAGGGATCGCACAGTTGATCGGGAATGTCTTTCTGTATATTCAGCCACTTCTCACAAGGAGCCATTAAGGAGGGACTGTGTGCTCTGTCTCAGGCTGAGGGTGGATCAGAGTTCAGGGGCTTGGGGGAAGGAGAGAAGCTTAACTAAAATTCGGTTTCCAGTTAATAAGCATTTTGATTTCTTTAAAGATTTTTTTAAATTAATAGACTATTTTTTAGAGTACCGTAATTTTAGGTTTATGGAAAAGTTGAGCAGAAAGTAGAGTTCCCATATATTTCTTTTCCCTCTCCCACACCCACAGTTTCCCCTATTATTAACATCTTGCATTGATCTGGCACATTTGCTACAATTGATGAGCCAATATTGATAGATTATTATTAACTAAAGTCCATGGTTAACACTCAGGTTCACTCTTTTTTGTTGGTTCTAATCAATGTGTAATGAAATGTATCCACCATTACAGTATTATACAGAGTAGTTTTGCTGCCCCCAAAATCCCTGTGCTCCACCTGTGGCAATTGTGAATAAAGCTGCAGTAAATATCTGTGTGCAGGTTTTTGTATAGGCATAAGGTTCAGCTCATTTGTGTAGATACCTAGAAGCCTGATTGCTGGATTGAATGGTAAGACTTACGTTTAGATTTTTGAAATTCCTAAACTGTCTTTCAGAGCAGCCGTACCATTTTGCGTTCCCACCAGCAATGATGAGAGTTCCCGTTGCTCCCCAACCTTACCAGCATTTGGTCTCACTGTTTTGGAGTTTAGCCATTCTAATAGGTGTGTGGTAGTATCTCATTTTTTAAATTTGCAATACTCTGATGACACAGGATATTGAGTATCTTTTCATAAGCTTATTCTCCATCTGTATATCTTTTTCATTGAGGTATATAATAATTAATGATTTTTCAATTATTTAGGTGTTTATGTTAGGGATTTTTTTGTCTTCTTTTTTTAGTGATATGCTAGGGCTTACCATATGCATCTTAGCTTTTCAGTTGCAGCTTCTTATTTAAACTACCTTAGTTCCAATTATATATAGAAACATTACTCTTACATAGCTCTATTCCCCTTTTCCCCCTTTTTGTGGTATTGTTATATATAGTACATCTATTAATGTTACAAACCCAACAATACATTGTTGTAATTATTACTTTGCCATCTGAAGTCATTTTCTTAATTCAATAAAGCTTTGTTTCCACCCACCTCCTTTGCGCAAATATGTTACACATATATTACATTTGTATGTATTATAGACCCAATATTCCATTATATACACATTATTAATATTTTATAAAATTGCTCTTTAAAATCAGTTATTAGAAGAAAGGAGGGAAATATGCATTTATACTGTATTTTATAATTACCTTTTCTAGTTCTCCTTGTTTTTTTTTATGTGAATTTGAATTACCTTCTGGAGTCACTTGATTTCATGCTGAAGGACTTCCGTTAGTAGTTCTTAGAATACAAGCCTGCTAGGAACACATTCTCTCAGTTTTTGTTTATCTAGGAAAGTCTTTATTTCACCTTCTTTTTTTTTTTTTTTTTTTTTGAGACAGAGTCTCACTCTTTTGCCCAGGCTAAAGTGAGTGCCGTGGCGTCAGCCTAGCTCACAGCAACCTCAAACTCCTGGGCTCAAGCAATCCTTCTGCCTCAGCCTCCCAAGTAGCTGGGACTACAGGCACGCACCACCATGCCTGGCTAATTTTTTTTTCTATATATTTTTAGTTGTCCGATTAATTTCTTTCTATTTTTAGTAGAGACGGGGTCTCACTCTTGCTCAGTCTGGTTTGGAACTCCTGAGCTCAAACAATCCGCCCTCCTCAGCCTCCCAGAGTGCTAGGATTACAGGCGTGAGCCACCGCGCCCGGCCTTCACCTTCATTTTTGAAGATAGCTTTGCTGGACATAGGATTTTTAGTTGCCAGGATTTTTTTTTTTCTTAGAGCATTTCAAATATGTTATCCCACTGCCTTCTGGCCGCCATTGTTTCTGCTGTTAATCCTATTGGGGTTCTTTGTAAGTGACTAGTCATTTTTCTTTTGCTGCTTTCAAGATTTTCACATTGTCTTTGACTTTCAGCATTTTTATTATAATGTATCCATTTGTGGCTCTCTTTGTTTTTATCTTATTTAGAGTTTGTTGAGTTTCCTGAATGTGTATTTTTCAATAAATTTAGGATGTTTTCTGTCATAATTTCTTAAAATATTTTTTCTTATCCTTTCTCTCTCTCCTTTTCCAGTACTCATTTGCATTATGTTGTGCTGATGATACCCTGCATTTCTCTGAGACTCTGTTCATATTTTTTATTCTTTTTCTGTTCTTCGGCTTGCATAATCTCTGTCTTCAATTCTTTCTTTTGCCAGTTGAAATCTACTGTTGAGCCTTTCTAGTGATTTTTTTATTTCAGTTGTTGTAGTTTTCAACTCCAGAATTTTCATTCGGTTCTTTTTTATAATGTTTATGTTTTTATTGAAACTCTCTAGTTGATGCAACAATTGTCATTATACCTGCCTCTACTTTTTATTTTATTTTATTTTTTTTAGAGATGGGGTCTCATTGTCACTCAGCCCTGCCTTTACTTTTTAAATCATGCTTTCCTTTAGTTCTGTGAACATATTTATAATGGCTATTTTGAAGTATTTTTCTATTATATCTGATATCTGGTTACTCTTATAGGCAGTTTGTGTTACCTGATTTTTTTCTGGGGTTTGGTCATACTTTCCTATTTCTTTGCATGCCTTATAATTTTTTAATGGAAACTGGACATATTAGGTAATATAATTTTGTACTTTGTGTACTGGTCCCCTGTCCCCAGGGCTTGTTATTGTTATTTGCTTGTTTAATTTTTAGTGACTAGCTGGATGAGTTTAGTGCAGTCTATTTTCCTCCACACTGTTAAGCCTCTGATACTGCTCCCCAGGGCGATACAGCCTTAGTTATGCCTGCAGTGCCCAGGGATGGCAGTGGTTTTGGCTTGGCTCTGTTTTTCTCTGACCACACTCAGCTGTTAAATTCCACTAATTGCCTCTGCTGATTGCTCTATTGTTCTCACCAATGCTCTAAAGCAGAAATTTCTCTATAAACCAATCCAGTCGAATTGTGGCTCCTTTTAAGTAATAGTTTCTCACATCTATTTTTTGATATTTCTTCTGCCCTCATGAGGGTTCCTCCCAGTTGTCTTTTTCCTCAGTTCTCTTCTGCAAAGCAGAAGCTTGCAGTCTGTCAGGGGTGGGGAACCTATAGCCTTAAGGAGTAGCCTTAAGGCTACTTAAGCAGGTTCCCCACCCCTGGCTAGGTTGTACCTTCATTAAATCCATGAATCTTCTCCCAGTCACCTTTCACCACTACCTCCACTGTTCTTAGGAACACACTTAGGTTTGAACTTCTCCATGCTCGGTTATAAATGAAGTCAGTTCCTTTGGGAAGAGATTAGGAGCTATTTATGTTATGGTCTGCTTCTATCTCAAGGAAAAATCTCTGAGCCAAGGCTCTTGAGCTGGGGGTAGGGACAATGGCAATCTTCTCTCTGAATGTCACCCCCCACATTCTAGGAGCTGAATGTCGTTGGAAGAGGGTAGGAACAGCAGCCTGAGGTCCTCTTGGCCTGCCTCTCCTGGTATGGAACCATTGCCCCATAAGCCAGCACAAGAGTGATCAGAGGCCTGGGATTTTCAGCACACAGCCCCCAAGGTAGAGGTTTCATTCCATGAGTGGAGGCTGCCAGAGGAAGGGAGCCCCCATCACTTCTTGACTGTTCTCACCTAAGACTTGGCCTCAGTAACACATAGCTGAAGGCAGGATGAGAAATGCTAAAGTCCTGCTCCTGCTAGCGAGAAAACCCTCCAACTGGGATCTTGGGAGAGAGGGAGCCTACTGTTTCTGGCTGCAGCAGTCTGGAGTGGAGTTGGTATGGTGGGGAAGGGAGCAGTCTTGGTTCAGACACCATAGACACTCACCTTTCTTACCAAATTTTCATAGTTTTTTTGGATAGTTTCTTCATTTGCTGTTTGTCCTTAAAACCATGTCCAGAATCTTTAAATGCTTGAAGTTTTTTTTTTATAGTGTTCACCAGTTTTCATTTGGAGCTTGTCTTAGTCCGTTTGTGTTGCTATAAAGAAATATCTGAGGATGGAAAATTTATATAAAAAAGAGGTTGGTTTGTCTCATGGTTTTGCAGGCTGTACACAAAGCATGTCATCAGCATCTGCTTCTGGTGAGCTTTCAGGCTGTTTTCACTCACAGCGTAAGGCGAAGGGGAGCCAGCATATGCAGGGATCTCATGGCAAGAAGGGAAGCAAAAAACAGGGGAGGGAGGTTCCAGGTTCTTTTTAACAACAATTAGTCCCTGCTGTCACAGGAACTAATAGAGCAAGAACTTACCCTCCACCCAAGGGAAGTCATTAATCTAGTCATGAGTGATCCAGTCCCTTGACCCAAACACCTCCCATTAGGCCTAGCCTCCAACAGTGGGATCACATTTCAACATGAGATTTATACGGGACAACATCCCAACTATAGCAGAGCTCCTCATTGCTGTCATGCTGGAAGTCAGCCTCCCATCCATTTTTAACAAGCAATATCCGGTGTATGCCTAATAAACTATCTCCTGAGGCAGGATGTTCCATGTTTGGAAGATCTAAGATAGTTCTTCCTTATGGTGGTGACACTTTTCTACTCATTGATCCTGTCTTGCCTCTACAAGCTACCAGAAAGATGTTTAATATCTCTTTTATAGAGCAGCCTTTCCAGTCCTTCATGTAGTTGAAATCACGAATCCCCAGTCCCTGGTAATCTCTCGTCCAGGCAGAACATTCACAGTTCCCCCATCTTCTCCACCTTGTCACACCACATCTCTTTGATTAGTACCATTGCACTTCAGGTGAGGTCATTTTAGAACAAAATGAGATCATCACCTTCCTTATTCTAGATACTGTTTCTATAAATGGAACAAAAGCACATTAACTTTTTTAGCAGCCATTTTGCATGGTTGATTCACAATGAACATATTGATGTTAAACTCCGGATTCTGTTCACACATGCTACTGATGTATATTGTCTTGGTTTCTGGAGCCAAGTGCAAGACTTTGCTTATGTTGTTTCAGTTTATGACATTTGAGAATCATGTTTTTTTGTCCCATTTATAGGCCTCTTTTATCTTTACCCAAGTCACTGATAACATATTTGTGTAGAACAAAGCCAAGGATAGAGCCTTGTAGCTCATCATCAGAGGCCTAGGTAGCGCCATTCATTAGTCACCATACTAAGACAATTGAAAGCTAATGGGTGTGATTTTTCTGCTTCTTAATATGACACCTCTTCATAAGCAGTTGACTGTTTCCGTTCAGATTATCCTATGAGTCTCTCATTGTGGGGCTGTGCGTGAGACCATCTCGTTGCCAGTAGTGGTTCTTTATACTGTCCTCTACCCTCTCAGCATGTAGCAGTCAGCTCCCTTATTGAAACAAGTAGTGCCATTGTGTCTACCATCTTCTTGGAATTTGGACCCTACAGTTGAGACTATTCATCGAGTTTACAAATGGGCTTTTCCCCTCCAAAAGTGTTTCCTGACAGAGCTTTTAGGCACTTCCCACAGTACATGGCAGTTATCTTTTTTCTCTTCAGTGTTTGTGTGACAGAGCCACTAGCAGCCTGTTATTGTGCATTAAAACAACTAAGTAGGCCATTCTTAATTGCAGTGTGCTGAATTATCACCTATTTGTAAAGGTCATAGAATCCAAGCAGAGCTTTGCAGAGTCTGAGCTGCTCTAATGTGTGTGGTATTCTTAGGAGGCTGATGTGCTGCTATTGCAGAGTACGTCCTGCTGTCTGGCCCACTGTCCCAAATCAGTTGTGCCACCCCTGAAAGCTCACACTACTTCATATAGTATCAGGACATTGGATTGGGTTTGTTCAGGAAACAGTGAGAAATCTCCTTTGGCTAAAGTGGAAGGGAAGGAAGAGAAGATGAGGATGAAATATGGACTGGTGTTTGGTACAGTCTGTTCTGTCTGACGAAAGTCACTGCCTTGGGACTTTTGTGTTTCGTTGTTTTCTACAAATATCCTAGGGGCACTCTAGTTATGATTTACATTGATTCTTCTATTATGACATGAGTAAGTTTTAGCTCCCTAGTTTTCTATCTATCTATCTAAAATAAACAATATTTATTTTACTGTGGAGTTTTTTTTTTTTTTTTTTTTGGAGATAGGGTCTTCCTGTGTCAGCCAGGCTGGTCTCGAACTCCAGGGCTCAAATGATCCTCCCACCTCAGCCTTCCAAGTAGCTGGGATTACAAGCATGTGCCACCACACCTGGCTAAGCTCCTTGGTTTTGTAGTGAAATATCTACTAATGGTAGATATTATTCCAGATATAGCATATACTTAAAGGAGAGACCCCACTCCATATTGTTGAGCATCTGGATTTTGTTGTCTTCCTTTAGAGACTTTTGAGTTTTGTTCTGGCAGGCAGGCTATTATTTACTGCTAAATCAGCTACATATTTTTGAGGCTTATTTTTAAGCTTTGTTAGGGCAGATCCAGAATATCCCTGTCTCCAGCACATGGCTTTTTGGGGGTCTCATTGGGTACCAGGCTGTTTATCAAGGTCTTCCTACCCTCACTGTTGGTCCTCCCAGGTCTTCTAGCATTTTGCAACCTCCAGAATCTCTGTCTGTCTCACAGCTCACAGTCATTGTTCTCTGCCAGGCCTCTGAGTCTCGCCTGCATATGTGCAGCTGAAGGCCAAGAACTGAAGAGGGCCCCTGTAGAGTAGAGCTGCTTCCCAACTCAGCTTCCTCCTCTTCAAATGCTACCCCCTGCCCAGCCCCAAACTCCTGATCTCTAATTCCTCAGTTCATCAAGAGTTCCAGGCTCTCCGTGTGCCACAGTCCAGAGAGTACTTCCAGAATTCCAGGGAAATCAGGGGACTTTGTGTGCTCCCCTACTTTCAAGGATCACAGTCCTGCTCTGCCTTTGTCCAAAGTGTGGAAATAGCTGCTGTATGTATTTTGTCCAGTATTGTATCTACTTAGGATGGGAGAGCTAGTTTAGTCCACTGCTGTCATTTTGTCAGGGCAAATACTTGGAAGGCTCTAGTTTTGTGGGGCTTTTTAGGTATAATAAACAGTTGTTTAATATATTAATTTCACTCTGTTTACATTTCTCACTTCACTTTACTTCCTGCCTTCCTCCTTCCAACAACCACGTCCTACAGAGAGAAATGGTCTGAATGTTTTTCTCTCTTTCAGATAGCAAACTGCTGTCTAAAATAACTACAGTATAGCCACAAGCATCAATGTTCTTTTTCCTTTGGTTTGTTAACTTGTGTTGGGTTTTGCTAATTTCAGGGTTAAACCCGCTCTTCCAGTAGATTCTGTATTCCTCTTGTTATCAGGTTATCATTTTTAGGTCTATCTATCTACTTAAGATGGCAGGAATACCAGAGCTGAAAATATTTCGGCAATCATGGATTTGACTGAAAAATCATTAAGGACCCTGCCCCTCAGCAGCATCCATCAAGATAGTTGTTTGATGTTCTTCTTAAGCAGGCAACGGTGAGTTAGATAATCAAAAGATGGCAAGCCTTAATTACATATGTGAAATGAATGCTTTCCCTGTTTTCATTTTTTTTTAATAAGGCCAAACACTTGGCCTGTGATAAGACAAAGGGGGTTTCTGACTAGCAAAAGAAACATGCCACCCTACTAAGAAGCTTCCTTCTGCTTCCCATAAAAATAAACCTTTCTGGATCTTTTTTGTTTGTTTGTTTTGGATCTTCCTTTCCTGACAAAAAGAAAAAGCAGCCATGGAATGGCCATAGTATGCCATGTGGCAAGACTCAAGTTTGCACAGGACGGTGCCCCCAGGAAGGAACGAGACCGAGGGACCCAGCCTCACTGCCGTCCATCTCATGTCCCAGTGCTGTCGTCTTCATTCCTATTTACAACCGTCCTAATCTCTGTCCTGACATCTCTGGATAATTGCCTCCATTACATTGCGGGAGCAACATAAAAGCAATTATTTTTTAATCTGTTTGGGAATTTGAGCTTCCCATGCCTGGGACGCAGTTACACTAAGATATCAACCTTTTCTAATAATAATAATCCCTGTCAAGAGAATAGGAAGGTTTCAATGAATTTGACCAGGGAACTACACTAGTTGTCTAAAAATTCAAACTACATTCTGCAGTTTTTTATTTTTTTTTAAATTCATTCTTTTAGGCACAATGAGATTATCAGCTTTTGCCACCAAAGATTTTCCCCATGTTGCCTTTCAAAGCAGTTGGGGTAGCCAACCATGTGCAGGTACAGTGTATGGGTTTCAGAGACTTTAAACCAATCTGGTCACATTTCTTTTTGCGAGTGAGCAAAATGGATGGACAAAACCAAACAAGAAAAAATACTTGTGTTCCCTTATATAATGACACATCTTTTGTGTGGTGCTAGCTGTGTGGATGGCACCACAGAGGATCCTGGTAGGGCATTCAGGCAGATGCAGCATCAGCCTCCCAACAGACTAGGCAGCTCAGCTTGGCTGTGGGAAGCCCGCAGTACCTGACACGTTTACAGCACCTTATGTTTGTCACAAACATGGTGTAGTGGGCTCCAGAGTCAGACCTGTTATCAAGAGCCACCCTGTCTCTTATAAACTGGATGTTAATGAGTCTGAACCTCAGTTTCCTCACATGTAAATTAGAGACAATGCAGTCTGCCTCATTGGGCTAATGTATGCATTAAACACAAAAGTAGCCAGCATAAGGGCAGAGACCAATGGACAACAGGAAATGTATTGTCGCCACTCCCCTTCGCATCCCCCTTCCCTCACAAGAGCCTTGTGAGGGAGGCTATGCAGATAGTTTCTCCCTTTTATAGATGAGACAGCTGACATCAGGGATATCTACACAGCGAATTAGTGTGAATAATTAGTGTTAGAGCCAAGTTCAGAGTTTTTTCTGTGATGGCAGAAGGCATTTATGAGCACCTAGTGTGTACACAAAGCTGTCTTTACATTGTGTGTGAGGTGTCTGACTGCAGAACTGAGCTTAGTTCATAACACCGGGCTCTGGCCCAGCCTTCCAGAGTCATTTCTGAGCAGAACTCTAACAGCTGTAGTTATTTCCATCAGCTGCTTGCTTTCCTGGGTCTTTGGTTTATAGCTTAAAGACCTTATGGAACTTTGAACTAAAAAAGCCAAATCATGAAGGACCCCCAGAAGGAGGTCAGAGGCCACCAGTGTTACAAGAGCATGATTTAAGCATGTTGACCCAGGTGAGTCCTACTCTGCCCCTGACACAACCTTTTGGGTCCCTTGAAAATGACTTTCTGTCAGGCTTCTTCCAGACTGATACTGAGAGCATGGCAGGTGAAAGAAATCTCTGGAACTGGACCTTTGGCACATCACTGGACCCCAGGACCTTAGTTTCTTCAACTGTAAAATAATGATAACACAAATACCTTCCTCATGGGGGCTTTGAGATGATTAAATAAGGTAAATACATGTAAAGTGCTTGTAATGGTGGCTGGTCCATAGTCACATGCTCAGTAAAGTGAGCTGCAGCGGCAGCGGTGGTGGTGGAGGAGGAGGAGGATCCTCCTTTTCATATCCTAGAAGACTTAGACCAGCATTTTCCCCCCGCTGCTATCCAAAGGTCACTGTGTTGTTTCTCTGTAATCGTGGTATTGAAGGTCTTGGTCTTTTATGGATATTTTTCACTTAGCCTTTCACAGCCTCAGTCTCCAGCCTCAAGCACTCACTCCCCTTAGAGCTGGTCACTCTAGAGCTCTGATTAGTATCTAAGTGACTCTCCTGAGAGAGGTTCTGCCAGATTTTTCCTCCTTTCTCCGGGCAGCTCAGCAACTCATCTGCCTGTTTTATTAGTTCATCATCTAGCTCATTATTAGCTATGCCCTACTGAGAGTTTGGAGGTGTTGGGAAATGAGAGAGCGTGCAGGGTCAGGTTCAGTCTGAAAGGAAACTGTGCTGTTGGGGGGAATTTTAGAAACGGTATTTTCCGCTTGCACAGGGCAACGAGGTGTGGCTTTGCTCTTATCTCTGAAGCCAAAGTTTCATTTTTGGCAAAACCTTTAAATATTAAGGACCTCTAGTTTAAAACAGCTTAGGTGGTGGCAGAATTCTGGCTGAGACCTGTAAGAGATATAGGAAGAGATTTGAAAGTGAGGTCGCGGGCAGGCAGGGAGGGACGTGGACATGTGCTGCTGGTACCACTCATCTATTCCACCTCCACCCCTGCCACCAGCAAATTACACAAGTGCCTGTAGAAGGCCCCTGGGAAACGGAAAAGGCCGATGGTCATGTTGCAGAATCACACAGCGTCCCGTGTCTCTCACAAGCGAGGTTTGACCTTCACGTGTGTTAGGTGGGAGGACAGGAAAGGAAATGTTGGGGTTTTGATTTCAGGATCTTACTTACTGCAGAGAATAAGTAAGAAATAAGCAGAGCTCAGGCTTCTGTGACTGTCCATGGGTTCGTGTGTGATTTGGAAGGCTTCATATCCAGCATCCGTTGTATTATTTTTGTCCCTCTTTGGGGGAATCCAGCCTTCAGGGTGGCAGTGGATCATGGCTGTCTTCCTATGTTGAAACTTGATACGTTGGGTAAGAGGTCTGTGGATCCTGAGAGCCTGGGTTTGTTTTCTTCCTTCCAGCGGATGCAATTACAGCTCTCACTTCCACCACATCTGTGAGGCACTGAGCTTTGAAATGTGCTGGCGCGCTATGTTCGCCCAGCGTCCCTCTCCCTGGGGCTCTTGCAGATCATCAGGACCTCATTTTCCACCGGATTTACTTTAATGCTGAGTGTTACAAGGTCATTTCCAGTGCTGTCACTGTTTCTTCCTCTAATGTTCAGCTACAGTTTAATTTTTAGCTCTTATCACTGGACTTCATTATAAGGAAGAAAGAAATTTGCTCTAGCAGATAGCATCAAATGCATTTTTCCTTCTCTTCCAATTGGAAAATCACTCCTAATCAATTCTGTGCTGGGGGTTAGACGGTCTGGGTGTCATGGGAAGGATGTTTTATGTTTATGGAATTGAACTGAGATTGTGTTCAAATGTTGCTCCCTCATTACTTTTTGTGTGACACTGATTTGGCAAATGAATTTCTCCGTACGCCATCTGTAGACTGCAACTATTATTTCTCTTCAGGGCTATCATGAGTTTTTGTGACATTGCCTCTACTTGGTTGCCTTAGTTTGCTTCTGATTATGCAATAAAAGCCATGATTAGCTTCAGTAAACATTACTATTTTACTTGAAACTTTAGTGCCCTAACTGCCTGCTATCTCATAGTGCCTGCATCTTTTCCAGATGCTGGAGTGTGGCCCGAGGTGGCATTGCCCTTTAATAAATTGGAACATAGACCCAGAGCAGAGATGTGACCTGCTCAGGTTATACAGGGAGCTGGTGACAGGATTAGAGCTCAAGTTTCCTGATTCTCAGCCCACTGTTCTTTCTACCGGACATTTCTCTTGGGGAGTATAAACAACACAATTTGCAGGAATCATGGCCATTTATTGAACATCGAATACTTGCCAGGCCCATACATTATCTCCAATTCTCACAACAATTCTGCAAAGTAGAATTTTACAGATAAAGAAACCAAGACTGAGAGAGACTAAATCACTTGCCCAGAGCCACTCACCCGTTGTGAGCAGAATCCGGACTGGGCCCAGCTCTGTCAGAAGCCCCGCCCTGTGCTCCCACCACATTGCAGAGGGTTTGTGAAACTCCAGGGAAGAAGTAGAAGAAGAAAATATGTTCACTCGCCCTTCCGATCCCTTCACCCATTCGATCAGCAGATGATGACCCCATGGCTGCTCTGTGCCAGGAACGGCACTGGGCACTGGTGAGCGAGACAGGCAGGGCGCTGGCCTTAGGGAGCTCTCATTCTCATGCAGTTTCCCTCTCACTCTCCCCACATCCTTCTGCAACATCCCCCTCCTCTTTCATTACCGTGTTGCCTGTGCACTGTGCTTCAGTGTCTCCTTTCTTTCCATTTCTTTAGCCACATTAGAACAAGGTTCGCGCAACCCGTGTATCATGGAGACTGGCGCTCTGTGCAGTCCCTGTAGGCCCTCCTGTGCCCTCCTGTTAGTAGCACTTCATGAGAACTCGCAGAGTCCTGAGCATCTACGGTGTGCTCTGTGTGCATTACCTCCTTTAACCTTCTTAGTCGCTTTATGTGGTGTAGCTCTTACCAGTATCCCCATGCTACCCCCACCCCCAGAGGAGAACCAGCCAGCTCAGAGGGAGCAGGCAGTTTGCCTAAGATTATGCTGTTAGTAATTGTTGGAGGCAGGAGCCAGGGTGTGGCAAAGGCAGGTGAACTCCAGTGCACCACAGTGGGGAACCTGCAGCCTCAAGGCCGCATGTGGCCCTCCAGAACCCCAAGTGCGGCCCCTCGACCGAATCCAAACTTCACAGAACAAATCCCTTTATTAAAAGGATTTGTTCTGTAAAAATTAGATTCAGTCAAAAGGCCGCATTCAAGGAGCCAGAAGGCCACATGTGGCCCCGAAGCCGCAGTTTCCCCACCTTGCGAGGGAAGCAGGCCCTGCCCCATCTGCAGGCCTCGGTGACGTCTAGTGGGCAACAATAGAACGAGGCTTTTAACCACAAGTCCCACTCTTTTGGTAAATTTTTCTACCTTCTTGAAGGGGTTGGACTTATGTTTTCTGGGGTCTTAAAAATAATTCTTTCCCCCAAAGTGGATTAAATAAAATAAAATTGATATTTTCCCTGAGGTTTAGGACAAACATGCAAGACATCACAAATAATCTTTACAAAGTCCAAGTTTTTGAAAATAGGAAGACAAATGCCAATGATTTCACACTGGGCCGGGAGAGCGAGTTGCTGCCTGTCTTTATACCTAAAATCAGCCGTTCAGAATAAACAAGGATACGGGATTATTTGGCAGATGTTTGCTGAGCATTTTCTGGGTATAGAGCACTAGGAATAGCAGGATGAATGAGATCCGATTCTTATATTCGGGGGTTCACAGTCTAAAGGGATGACAGATCAACAGATAGTTACACTCCAGTGATGGCAGCAGTGCGGCTCTGCCTGGGTCACACGGAAGCGCCGAAGGGAGAACCCAGCCTGGCGTCAGGACGGGGCACTCGGAGCAGGCGCTCTAGAGAGGGGGCCAGCGCGGAGGCTTTGTGTCTTATCACGTGTAAGAGTGTGATTTGTACCCCAAAATGTTGTCATTTCAGGGACATTTTGACAATTAATAGAGATAAAATGTAAGAGCATATTTCAAACAAGGCGTGCCCTGACAAGTATGCAATATGTGGGTATTACACCTCAGTAACTCTTAAGTTTGGTCATCAACACTGGAGACGGTGAAATCTTTTTGTGGAGTTTTAATGCCCCAGAATCTTTGAGACATTAAACTCCTCTTGGCTTATTCGTCTTTTGCACTCCGGGGCCTGATACAGTAGGGGCTCTGGAAATTTCTGTTGAACCACAGAACCGAATCCCAGTTCATGAGGCATGAAGGTGACGGGCAGCAGTCAGTGAGCGTGTCAGAAGCCTGCGCAGGCACGGCCGAGGCCAGCTCACTGGGCCTCCTGGGACACGCTGCCTTTCCCCGCACTGTTGCCCCCACCTCAGCTTTCGAGCCCATAGAACCGTGAAGAGGAGAATGGAAATCCTCACCTTGGTGCTGTATGAGTCATCCCCTGAATGCTTCCTGTTTAAAAATACTCTATCTTATTCCAGGAAGGATTTTCAGGCAGGTGAGCCTCTACTAGGTGTGCCTGCAAATAGCTCTCTCCTTTCACCTCGGATGACTTGTCAGCAGACACTTTACCACAGAGACGTGCAGGGCTCGGGCCGGGAATGGGGTGTCTGTCCTGCAGTGACTTCGCCTCCAGAGGGTTCCAGGGCAGCCCCAGCAGTTACTCCTGAGGTCAATCTCTGGGTACCCAGGGCGATGGCTTCTGTTATAAGAAAGAACCTGTTATCTTCAGTTATTTCACACCCATGGAATAACCACATTTTTTAATTTCGGAACGATATCATTGTCAGGAAACCGCTTCTCTTGGCATTTCCAAGGAGTTTAAGGGCCTAGAGGAGGAATGAGATCATGGCAGTCCCAGGGCTCAGTGCCACCCCTGCACACTCATCTTGGGAAAAACTGGACATGACAACGCCTTTCTCATAGAGTGGTTTTGAAGATTTAGTGAGATAACCATGGCGAACACTTAGCACACAGGGCCTGGCACATGCAAATGCTGAATCCTTGGAACTGTTAGTGATATTATTTGCCCTGTGCCACCTCCGTGTATCCACTCTGTCACTCTACTCCTGAATTTCTTCCACACCCTGTGACAGGCATTGGTTTTCATCACAGTTCTGGTGGCCACTCCTGCAAGGACTTGCCTGTACCCAGCACATGTCTTCAGACCACCTCTTGCACCCCCTCAACCCCACAGGCCTCACCCAGCACATGCAGACACGTGTACGTGTCCACGCCCAGACCCTTCATCACTGAAACCCTTCTTGTCACATACTTGGGGACTGCAGTCAGCAATCCTCTTTGTGCATGCCAAGAGAGTTCATAATACAGGGCAAAGAAAGACATCTTTTTACTAGTCTTATACATAAACATAAAAACACTTCTGAAACCAACTTTTCACTAAGGGTATCTCTAAATTGGATGAATAAAAGCTAGCATAGGCCGGGCGCGGTGGCTTACACCTATGATCCTAGCGCTCTGGGAGGCCAAGGAGGGTGGATTGTTTGAGCTCAGGAGTTCGAGACCAGCCTGAGCAAGAGCGAGACCCCGTCTCTACTAAAAACAGAAAGAAATTAATCGGACAACTAAAAATATATAGAAAAAAATTAGGCGGGCATGGTGGCACATGTCTGTAGTCCCAGCTACTCGGGAGGCTGAGGCAGGAGGATCGCTTGAACCCAGGAGTTTGAGGTTGCTGTGAGCTAGGCTGACGCCACAGCACTCACTCTAGCCTGGGCAACAAAGTGAGACTCTGTCTCAAAAAAAAAAAAAAAAAAAAAAGCTAGCATATACTGAGCCCTTGCCTGGTGCCAGGCAGGCTAAAGACACTTGAAATATATATTAATGTCTCATCTTTTCAGTAACTTCATAAGGTAAGCATTCCCCTCTCTCACAGGTGAGACAGTCGAGGCTCAGAGAAGTGAAGTGACTTGCCTGAAGTCACACAGCAGGCTAGTGGCAGAACTAGTGTTCAGATTCACCTCTGACTGCAAAGCCTGTGGCTGTGTCCTTCGGGATCCCATTTCCTCTGTCCAGGTGTGACCTAGGTCAGATCCACTGTCACGGCGTCAGCGTTTCCACCATAGTAACAGGTGGAACAAAACAAGGCTGCTAGTCTAGCAAAACAAGAGCAAGTTAGACTTCCCAGCTCTTCCAAAAATCAGACTAATCTTGCAACCGCATAGGTGGCTGCCAGCTTTCTAATGAGACCGATAAGTGACGTGATGTTTCATTTATAACGCATTCCCTGCTCTATGGGGAGCAAAGGGGTATCTTGGCCATATTAAGTGATGGATATGGGAAGGCAGGGCTGGACGGAACTAAATTGCTCTGCATGGTGATAGCAAAGACATCAAGAAGCCCTCAAGAAAGCTCATAAGAATGGGATATTAAAAAAAAAAAAAAAGGAATGAGAAATTTAGAGACCACATTGGGGAAGGGGCCATAGATAGGTCAACCTGGGGGCAGCACCGGGAAGGAGTGTAGAGGGACATGCCCATTTCTAGTATATGCTCAGTCTGTCATTCATTCCTTGCTGGTGGCGTGGATTTTCTTCAGGAGAATGAGGGAAGCAGCACATGCTACTGCATCACAAGCATGGGGCAAGTTCAGAGACTGCATGGACCCAGCCACATGGTGTTATTAATCTTACTGTTTTTGATTTCCCAGGCAACCTCAGAACCTGTTCTGGATCCACAGCAAATCCAAGCATTTGATCAGCTTTGCCATCTCTACCGAGGGAGTTCTAGGGTAATGCTTGTGTGGTGATTCAATTTTTATTTCCCTGTTTATAATTTACTCTTTAGGAAAGGCAATATCCTCAAATCCTCCCTCTAGACTCCTCCTTAGCCCAGAAGGTGCCCCAGCATCCCTGTTATGGCCATGCAGCCGACCAGCCCGGGCCGAGGAAACACTCAGAGCTTGGCACAGGAGCAAAGGAAGTGGAAAGATGTCTGTCCTTCACCTGCCATGGGCTGTGAGGACACAGAAGGGCTGTGTTTGACCTGCCTCCAGAGAGAACAAGCAGAAGCCTAGCCCCTCATCCGAGAGGCCTTTATTAATATTGATGACTGCCAAATCCATCCTCAGCCCCAGGCCCTCCTGGACAGCTGCACTGGTTGAATTGGTTTTGGCCATGAAAGACAAATGCAAATCAATAATGGCTTAAACAAGATAGACATGTAAATGCAGGTGGCCAGGGCATGTCCACGCACCTCCTCCAGATCTCTTCTATCTTGTGATTCTGCCGCCCTTAGCACGTGGCTCATACTTGTATGGTCCAATATGGTTGCTCCAGCTCTAAGCATCACATCTGTATTCCAGTTAGCAAGAGGGAGAAAAAGGAAGAAGAAAATAAGCCCTCTCTTTAAGGACCGTGCCTAGAAGTTGTACACACCGCTTTCACTTACCTCCATTGTCTAGAACTTAGACCCAGGACCACACCTAACTGCAATGGAAACTGGAAAAATTGGTCTTATTCCAAGAGGCGATGAGCAAAAACTCTCGGTGTCCTATAACTGTAGAAGGGTACAGTATAGCGGTCATTGCTGTAACATCAGTCGGGGTGTCCCCCAGGCACTTCCGACATGTACTCATCAGCTTTCTTGGCCTGCCTTGGGAATGGCACCTTCTGTCATCCAGTCCCCCAGAGCGGAGACCTGGCTGTACCCCCAGCTCGTCCCCACTCCCCCTCCGTCCACACACGGGGGAGACCCTGTCGGCATCTTCTCCATTTCTCCCTTCCCCTCTAAAGTGCCACCGCCCTGGGTCAGACCTCCTTGTCATTCAGAGAGGCCACTGCAGGTTCTGATGGGTTAGAAATCCTTCTGTCTCTTCCGCATGCTACCGCCTGGGTACGCTTTCCAAACCCAAATGTATTGTGCTACTCCTTGCTTAAAACACATCTGGACCTCCACTACCCAAAGCATGGAGTCCGAACTCCCACCTCCCCCAGATCACACCTGAATTCCAGCTGGGTCCCATTTGTTCGTGGCCTTCTCTCGAGCTTGTGCAAAGGCCGAGGCTCCCTCCTCCCACTCCCTGTTCTTAGGCAAACACCTGCTGGGTTGCTTGGCAGCCCAGTGGGAAAATGGTGTTCCCTCTCTGAGCACTGGTCTGGGCAGAGGTTGTGATTCCAGGAGACTTCTGTTTCTGCAGGGGCCCCCAAACGTGCTCCAGCAGCTTCCTGGCATCACCTCCACCCCTTCTTGGCCAAGCTCTGCCTCGGAGTTGGGTTTCGGGCCTTCCAGGGAAATTTTGCTCTAAACTGTTGAGCCCTTATTCAGGGCTCATCAGTTTCCAGAGCACAAAGTTACAGAAGTAGAACACAAAAATATCTCTTCTTGGGAAATAAAACATATATTTCTGTGGTTGGTCTTTCCACCTCACGGTGTCAGAAGGTGGAAGCACTGAGTTTAGCATCTGCTGCCTGCTCTGTCCAAGGCCTTGTACTTGCAGCCCTTGCAGAGAACTCGCAGGCTGATGGACAGCTGAGAGGGTTACAGAAGAAAGGACGTGACACATGGTGAGACTCGGGCACAGCCAAGGACGTCCCTCGTCATCCCTGGCCGGATGGCTTGAGGGAGCCTGCACAGGTGTGACCTTGGCCAGCTGAGGGACCTGCAGTCAGAGGTTCAGAGTCAGAGTTACTGAATTGTAACTTAGATCATAGGTATGTCTCTGGGACTGGATTGTTTTGATAAATTGGCACTTAGAACTTAAAGGCCTTCAGATGTCTCCCCAATTACCATAGCTGTGGCTAGTGAGTTTTCAGAAGTGACAAATGGACACATGAGCCTTGTGCCATCATTGCCTGCATGAGGGGAGAACCCCTTGCCAGTGGTCAGGGAGCAGAGCAGGTGGGAGGGCACAGGTGACAGACAAGTTCTTTCTAGAGAAGGCAGGACTGTCGGCAGAGTGGCTGAGCAGAAATCGCCACACAGACCTGAGTTTGCGTCTCACGTTACCACTCACTGCTGGTGACCTCAGGCAAGTTACCTAACTTCTCAGGGCTCCAGGTTTTTTACCCCAGAGGGCTGTTGTGAAGGCCTAGAAATAGCACCCACGTAAAGCACCTAGCAGAGTGCCTGGCACTGAGAAGACACTCGGTACTCTTGCCCGAGACTGTTAGAATCCCTCAGATTCAGAGGGACGCAGAAAGCATCTTTGGGTGAGAGGGGTGGCCCCTCTGAGCGGCACAGCCTGGCTTCCCAGTGGGCTGGCATTAACATTTCCTCCTGCCACTCTCTCCTCCTTGCCAGGTCTTCCAGAATTGAGTCACTAACAAAATGAGGGTGGGAATAGGGCGGCTGGGAATAGGGCGGCTGGGAACAGGGAGGACGCCTGTGGGGGAGCAGGTAGTCCGTGAGTTCTGCTCTGGAGGCCCTGGGTTTGCACTGGCGCCTGGGCATCCATTTGGAGCTATCCAGGTTACAAAAGAGAAAGGTCAGAGCCAGCGGTCATAATTCAGGATCATCCGCCCCAAGGAGAGCGCACGGGGAGGGAGAATGTGGAATGAAATGAGCTGGGAAGAAGGGAGAGCCTCCGCTCAGGCCCGTGCACAGGGAGGGCGGGCAGCGGCGGGCCGGGCACCGCCGCCGGAGCAGGAGTGCTTGGCGTGGGGCAGGTCCAGGGCGGAACCCTGCCCTGGGGAGGGGGAGCACGGTCCGTGTGCTTGGGAACGAGCCAATCCAGTCTCATCATTATTGAACGAGGAAATTTAGGCCCTAAAAAATGAAGTGAATTTGCCCAAAGTCACTACTAGTTTGTGAGATACGGACCTTGGAACCAAACCCAGTTTTTTCCCTCTTCCCACGATGTGGTGCTGTCTCTCGTGTATCCGAGGCAGGAGAATTCAGGACCCTGTCCACCCCTGTTCCCCACGCCCCTCCCACACCCACGCACACAGATTTTCTGCTCCCACAAGCCTTGGCTAATGTGCGTCCCCTCCTTTGCAGTTGGCTCTCCTTACGGAACTCTCCCAGAATCGCAGCAGTGAGAGCTACAGGCTGTTCAGTGGCTCCCAGAGCAGCCCTGCTTTCAACAGCATCTTCCAGAACGAGAACTTCCAGCTGCAGCTCATTCCCCCGCCCGTGACTGAGGACTGAAGCCTCCCTGGGGCCTGGCCCTGGAGACCCGGAGACGACGATCCCAAGGCGACTGGAGATCAGCCCGCTTCTCCGACCAGCTTGGCCCCCACTGCCTCCCACACTTCTGTGCCCAGGGCTTCTCAGTGTAGACTCCCCGTCTCTTCCACAGTGCTGTCGCCATGTCATTTCACCAGACTGGTTGATTTAATTTTGCTTGTTAAGCAAAGGAATGACACATACCTCCGTCCAGCTTTTTAGGAAATACATTTTGCCTGTTGGGACTTTTTCCTATTTCCCCCGAAGCCTGTAGGTGGAGCTTGTGCAGATGGCATTCCAGAGTCTGTCATAGTCCATCTCCTCCAGCTGATGGAGAACATGAAGGAACTTCAGCTTCTGCAGGGCGCGGTGGTTGGCCAGGCTGCAGTGTGACTGAAGCATGCATTGGAGAGAGCAAAGAACCTGTAGGCTGGGGGCATCTCCCTTTTGATGTGTTTATGTTAAAACCCATTTATGAGTGTAAGACTTGCCCAATAAATGCCTCTGTGTTTAAGTTCTGCAGGCCTGCTGGCTGGCTGGCTGGCTCTTAGTCTGTCAAATCATAGAGGACATGTAGAGCCCTATTGGCACAGTTCAGTTTTATTAGCTCAAAGTGAGGGACCCTGACTGTGGCAGCCCCACTTTATTCAGATAAGCAGCCCCATCTGCAGCCTCTGTTCTGAGCAGCCCGACCGCCCAAGAGCTCCTATGACAGGCGCTAGACTGGCAGAGTAGAACTTGTACAGTTTTTGGCCCTGAGACTTTGTCACCACACCAAGAGACCTGCGTTTGCACCTCACATATTCACATGCTCCATTTTATCAGTTCGCTCAGAAATAACGATGCTCTCATGGACTGATACTGCCCAAACCTACAGAAAACAGATGTATAAACTAGATACAAATATTTTAACTTCTGATGTAAAATAGATCCTGCTTCTGACAAGTACTAGCTGGAATCCTGAGCAAGTCACTTATCCTCTCTAAGCCTCAGTTTCTTTATGAATAGAGCTATTATGAAGATGAAATAATACACATAAACATTTAGTGGTCTGCAGGCACATGGCAAAAGCCACAGAAATGTTAGCTTAGTTTTTATTATGTTGCTCCTCCTAAGATCTGGGCTACACAGAGTACTGCTTCCTGATTAAGGTGTGAGAAGATCAGATTGAGGGAAGTGGTTGAGCATTAAGTGATCACCAGCTGGATGCCCGCTGCAGCTACATGAGATAGTTTCAACCCCAGTTCACAGATGAAAAAACTGACGCTCAGAGACAATAAGTAATTTAGCCAAGGGGACACATTGAAGACAGAACAGAGCAGGGATTTGAACTCAGAACTGTGATTCGAGAGTCAGTGATGCTACCTCCCTGAGTTATGTATCAGAAGGTTTCTCAGCCTAATATTAAGGCCAAAGGAACTCAATATTCTCAAAGCAAAACTCAGTGGTAACCCATCTTTTATAGTGTAAAGAACTAAAGCAAAGGAATATACAATATAAAAAGATGTAAATTGTGACATCAGAAACATAAAATATGTGTGGGAGGAGTGGAGTAAAAGTGTAGTTATTTTATGTGATCAAAGTAAACCTATTATCAACTTAAAAGAGCCTGCTATAACTAAGATGTTTTCTGCAAGCCTCATGGTAACTGCAAAGCAAAAACCCATAATAGATACATAAAAGATAAAAAGTGAGGAATCAAAGCATACCACTAAAGAAAATCATCTACTCACAAAGGAAGACAGCATGAGAAGAGGAAAGCAACAAAGGATCTGCAAAACAACCAGAAAGCAATTAACAAAATGGCAGCAGTAAGTACTTACCCGTCAGTAATTACCTTGAGTATAAATGGATTAGATTTACAAATCAAAATAAAGAGTGGCTGATCAAATAAAAAACAAGATCCAACTATACGCTGCCTACTAGAGATTCATTTCACCATAGATTGCAAATGAAAGGATGGAAAAAGATATTCCATGCAAATGGAAACGAAAAGAGAGCAGGAGTAGCTGCTATACTTACAGCAAATAAAATAGACTTTAAATGAAAAACTGTCAAATGATATAAAGGTTATTATATAATAATAAAGGGATCAATTCATGAAGAAGATATAAGTTGTCAATATATATGCACCCAACATCAGAGTATCTAAATCTATAAAGCAAGCATTAATTGATCTGATGAGAGACTGTGATACAGTAATAATTAATTGTAAGGAACTTCAATACCCCACTTTGAACAATGGACAGATCATCCAACAATCAATACAGAAACACTGGACTTGAACTATGCTTAGAGCAAACGTGCCAACAAACACACACACAGACATTCCACTTAACAGCATCAGAATACACATTTTTCTCAAGCGCACCTAGAACATTCATCATGTGGCACAAAACCAGTCTTAACAAATTTAAGAAGATTCAAATCATATAAAGTACCTTTTCTGACCACACTAGTATGAAACTAGAAATCAATAATAGGAAGAATTTGGGGAAATTTACAAATCTGTGGAAATTAAACAACATGTTTTTAAACAATCAATGGTTCAAGGAAGAAATTAAAAGGAAAAATTTTAAATACCTTGAGACAAATGAAAAGGGAAATACAACATACCAAAACTTACGGGATGTGCAAAAGCAGCTCTAAGAGGAAAGTTTATAAAGGCCTACCTCTAAATAGAAGAAAAATCCCAAATAACCTAAATTATACATCAAGGAACTAGAAAAAGAACAAACTAATCCTAAAGTTAGTAGAAGGAAGGAAATAATAACAATCAGAGCAGAAATAAATGAAACAGAGACTAGAAAAGATAAACGAAACAAAGAGTTGGTTTGTTGAAAAGATAAAATCAACAAACCTTTAGCTAGACTAAGAAAAAAAGAAGACTTATACGATCAGACATGAAAGAGGAGACATTACAACTGATACTACAAAAATAAAAAAGATCATAAGAGACTTCTATGGACAAGTATACACCAACAAATTGGATAACCTGGAAAAGAGGTAAATAACTAGAGACCTACAGCCCACTAAGACTAAATCATGATAAAATAGAAATCCTGAACAAACCAATAAAAAGTAACAAGATTGAATCAGTAATAAAAAGTTTTCCAACAAAGAAAAATCCAGGACCGAATGGGTTCGCTGCTGAATGCTACTCGACCTTCAACACATTAACTGCCATGTCAGTTGTATTTAGCTCATGCTAGTTTTGAGCCCAGGGCCTCATGAAGCATATGTAACTCACATCTCTTCACCTTGGGAGCCATGAGAACTAGTTTTCAAGTTGCATAAACTCATGCACAGAAAACAATTAAAAAATAAGAAATTTTTCATTAAATTAGGATAATTTTGTTTTCAAAATTTTTATTCTATTTTCATAATAAAACACCACGGCCCCAAGGAAAAAATTTTTTGGGGGGTGGCAGTAATGTGTCAAAGAAGATGATGCCACTGCACTCCATGCAGGGTGACAGAGTGAGACTCTACTCAAAAAATAAAAAATAAAGGATGCAAAATTACAGCTAGATAGGAGGAATAAGTTACAGTGTTCTATACCACTGTAGGATGACTACAGTTAACAATAATTTCACCTGATGCTTTCTGATAAAATAAACCAATAATCTATTGTGCAGTTTCAAATAGCTATAAGGAAGCTATTGAATGTTTCAAACACAAAGAAGTCAGAAATGTTCAAGGTGGTGAATATGCTGTTAATAATTACCCTGATCTGATCACTACGTATTATATGTATTGAAACATTGCTGTGTACCTCACAAATATGTATAATTATTAATGCCAATTAAAAAATGTTAACACTGAACAAAAAAGACATTGCAGCTTCCATATTGGTTATGCATATGTGCTCTTTCTCTCTCTCTTTCTCCCCACCCCCAACCCCCATCGCTCACTCAGGAGGAAGCCAGATGCCATGTTGTGACAAACCCTGTGTTGAGGCCCATGAGAGGAAGAAACCCTGCTGACAACCACACGAGTGAGTTCGGAAGCAGATCCTCCGGTCCCAGTCAAACATTCAGATACCTGCTGCCCCCGGTCAACAGCTGACTGCAATCTCATGAGAGAGGTTCTGACCCAGAATCAATCAGCTAAGATGTTCCCAAATTCCTAAGGTCCAAAAACTGTATGATATAAATGTTTATTGTTATTTCAAGCAACTAAGTTTGAGAGTAATTTGTTATGTAGCAATAGATAACTAATACAGTTTGCTTCCTATGGAAAAAAAGAAAACCTCTAGGCATCACATTACCTGATTTAAAAATTGACTACGGAGCTATAATTGTCAAAACAGTATGATACTGGCATAAAAACAGACATAGACCAATGGAACAGAATGGAGAGCCCAGAAATAAATCCACACATTTACAGTCAATTGATTTTTGACAAAGATGCCAAGAAAGCACAATGGGGAAACAACAGTCTCTTCAGTAAATGCTGCTAGAAAACTGAATATCCACATGCAGAAGAATAAAATTAGATCTCATCTTACGCCATGTACAAAAATCAACTCAAAGTAGATTAGAGACTTAACGTAAGACCTGAGACTGTAAAATTACTAGAAGAAACCATAGAGGAAAAGTTCCATGACATTGGCCAGACATTGGTCTGGCCAAAGATTTTTTGACTATGACCCCAAAAGCACAGGCAACAAAAGCAAAAATAGACAATGAGACTACATCAAAGTAAAAAGCTTCTGCACAGCAAAGGAAACAATCAGCAGAGTGAAAAGGCAACCTGTGGAATGGAAGAAAATATTTGCAAACCACTCATCTGATAAAGGGCTAATATCCAAAATACATAAGGAACTCAATAGCAGGGAAACATCTTCATTTAAAAAATGGGCAAATGACCTGACCAGACATTTCTCAAAAAAGACATACAAATGGCCACCGGATATATGAAAAAATGCTCAACATCACTTATCATCAGGGAAATGCAAATCAAAACCACAATATCACCTCACACCTGTTAGGACAGTTGTTATCAAAAAGACCTAAATGTTGGCAAGGATGTAGAGAAAAGGGAACCCTTCACACTGTTGATGGGGATGTACATTAGCACAGCCGTTATGGAGAACAGTATGGGGGCTCCTCAAACAATTAAAAATAAAACCACCATATGATCCAGCAACCCCACTACTGAGTATATATATCCAAGGAGTATGAAATCAGTATGTGAAAGAGGTATCTGCACCCCATGTTCATTGCGGCACTATTCACAATAGCCAAGGTATGGAATCAACCTGTGTCCATCAACAGATGAATGGATGAAGAAAATATGGTATATACACACAATGGAATACCATGCAGCCTTTTAAAAGAAGGAAATCCTGTTATTTGTGACACACATGGATGAACCTGGAGGACATGACATTAAGTGAAACAAGCCAGACACAAAAAGACAAATGCCGCATGGTCTCACATGTGGAGTGTAAAACAGTCGAACTCAGAGTAAAATGGTGGTTACCAGAGGCTGGGAGGTTGGGGAGATGTTGGTCAAAGGACACAAAATTACACTTAGGAATAAGTTCTAGAGATTGTTGTACATTGTGGTGATTACAGGTAATATAATAACAATATCTTGATATATGAAAATTGCTAAGAATAGATTTTAAGTGTTTTTATCACAAAAATATAAGTATGTGAGGTAGTGCGTATGTTAAAAAGGTTGATTGAGCCATCCCACACTGCATACATGTATCAAATATCATGGCATACACATAAACAGAACCATTTTTACTTGTCAATTAAAAAATAAAGAATCAAGGCAATTTACTGAATTTCAGAAGCCGTGTTCACATCAGGACCAGGAAACACCAAGTGATTCTTCCCTGGCCCCTTTCCTATTTTATCAGTCCCTAAGAGTTCCTTTACTTCTTGTCATTCAAGTCACAGCACGATGGAGCAAACTGCAGCACCTTTCCATGCAGGTCATGCCTTCCTCAGACATGCTCTGGATTGGATTTGAAGAGCCCTCTTGTCTCCTCGCAGGGTAAACGAGAAGCCAGCTCTCAAGAGCCGGGCAGCCCCGGGCACGGGGGCTGTGGCAGGCCGAGCTCAGAGCTCAGCCCCAGCCCGTGCCCTCTGGAAGCCGACCCTGCCCCCTCTCGTGGCTTAGCACACGCTCTTCTCTGTAGTGACGTCAGGTCCCGCCTCAGAGCAGATCCTTGGGGCAGAGACTCTTATCTGGAGATATCTTTAGAAGCAGCAGCAGCACCTGGCTCTGCTGATGGTGCCTTGGGAGCTCAAGGGAGGGTGTGAGGGGCTCTCAGGATCCCAGAGCAGGCGGGCACCAGGCTCAGGAGTGGAAACAGGCAGCGCCACTGCCTTGCTCGAGCCCCAGTGCTGAGCTCCGGCCATGTGTCTGGGTCACATGCCCACCCCTTGTCTGTGGCAGGTGATAAGGAAGCTCTGCAGGAGGGAGGTTCCAGAGACCCTTCAGCTGCCACTTCGTGAGGACAGATACTTGGTCTGAACATTCTCCTTCCCCCATACGGCCCCCAGGGGAGAGGAGGAGATGATCCTGGAATCGGGGCACTGATGGGAGAGGGGAGGGCATTAGGGTTGGCCCAAAACCAGCAGCGTCCGCCACAGCTGTTTCTCCTTTGTATCTGGCAAACAGTAAATATTTGAATGGATACCATCTGTGTCACACCTGAAAATAGTTAGCCTTCACTCCCAGCTGAGCTGAATTCCCTCCACCCCCACCCCCATGGGTCCCCCACAAGCCCCCATTATACCTAGTCATTCGCCCGGCCCAGACGCCGGGCTGGCTGAGGTGCACGCAAAAGTGACCCCCACACAGCCCCTGCCCCAGGGCACTTACCGTCTGGGAAGGGACACAGTAAGCAGAGAATTCCCCCACAGCTCTGTCAACACTCATTTTATGTTTGTAGTTTAATTCTTACGAAAAGATGGCTTGGAAGGCCTTTGACCGCCATCAGGTTGTACATTTGCTCATGTGGGGGTGTATGGTCTGAACTCCCTTCTGCTAACTTTGTTTCTTTGGGGCATGTTTAGAGTAGAACCGGGGCATGGACCTTTCTTTGTACAGGTTCACTGTTCCCAGGTGTTATTTGTCCTAGCCTGTTTTCCATTCTGCTGCCTTTTACATTTCATTATTCAAGGGAGGTTTTCTTTTTATGTATTAAAACTCCAATGAGATCCTCTTCAAGAGGAGCATGGCTTTCCTCCAGGTGGTATAAATTAGCCAAGTTTTCACATTGCTGTGGTTGAATGTGTTCCCTCTGAAATTCAGGTGTTGAAACTTAATGGCCAATAAGCTATAGTATGACAAGGTGGGGGCTTTAAGAGGTGATTAGGCCGTGGGTGTGCCTCCCTCGTGAATGGCATTAAGGCCCTTATAAAAGAGGCTTCCCAGGGCGCTCAGCTGGCTCCCCGGGTGAGGACGCGGCATCCTCCCCTCCGCGATGCAGCACCCGGCGCCATCCTGGAAGCGGAGAGCAGCCCTCGCCGGACAACCAAACCCGCCAGCACCTTGATCTTGGACTTCCCGGCCTTCAGAACTGTGAGAAATTAAATTTCTGTTCTGTATAAGTTAACCCAGTCTCAAGTATAATATCTTGTTATAGCAACACAAAAACAGACTAAGACACATGGTTTTGTAGGTATCTGCTCATGTTTAGCTAGTTTGGAACTTACTGAAAGGCATGGTGAGAGGGTATGTCTGAGTTTCCTTCCTCCATGCCTGGGTCTAACGATCCTACTGTTAATCAGGAACTGAGCCAGTGAGGGTGAGTAGAGGTGGGGAAGGGGCCGCAGAAAGCCCCTCCCGGCCTGGCTTCCTTCCCGGAGGAGGGGCCAGCCTGCGGGTTTCCTTCGGGACCCGGCTCTATCAGAGCTTCCAGCATGTGCAGCTCGCAGCCCAGGAGCATCTAGCAGGGTGGTGGGCGTGGTCGCATCTGGACACCGCAGCTGGCCCAGGCTTCCGACCACCCAGGACCCCGCCTGTCGTGGGTTCTGGGCGTGTGTCAGAGCTCTGTTTACCTGGATGAATTTCCATGCAGGGCCTGCATTCCGAAGTGCCACCAGGGCTGGGATCACTGCTACGTCAGTCCCGAGTCACATATCCGACCCGGCTTACGCGTGGGTAAATAAAAGGCAAAAAACCTGGCATGGGCTGAACACCTTTTTTATATGATATAATGGAGGATACTAGCAGCCACCAGCCCTTAAGCACCACTGTATGCTAGCACTTTATTTCTGCTCTCCCTCAGTAGCCTTGGAGGGGGGCTGCTATTGTCCTCATTTTACTCAGAAGGAGCTGGGTTCAGAGACCTGCCAGCTAACGAGCTGTCTTTGCAGCTTGCGGTTTCTGACTCCAAATTTACCTGGGAATGAAGAGTGAAAGCCTCACCGGGAAGGCGTCTGTGCCTGCAGAATGGCTGCGTCTAAGGGCGTTGAAAACCTCCCTCTCAGCCTCCCTAGACCTACAAGGAGCAGCCCCCGTGCTTGCTCGGCTCCCACTCAGAGGTGTGGCCGAGAAGGGGCCGCTTTCCCTGGGACGAGGCCCGTGGAGCCTGCCCGAGTGCACTTGGAGGGCAGCAGCCTGTGACCTGTGATACATCTGGAGGATGTCAGAGGCCCTGAGAAGGGCCGGCAGGCAGGGAAGGGGCTGATCTGCCCGACGAGGATGCCTTGCTGGGCTGGCTCTGGCCAGGCCGGGCGGACGCCCCAAGGGCTTTCCCCAGGCCCCTGAGTGTCAAGCCGTATTTTTCTCAGGCAGCTGCTTGCCCAGCCCTGGAGTGTGAGATCGCGAAAGAAAATGACCTCTATGTTCATGCAAGGTGTGGTCACATCCCTAGAGTGAGGGCAAGGGGGATCTTTGAGCAAATGACCAGTCTGTCTCCTGCTGTGCGAGTTTAACAAAAAGAAAAAAGTCTGTGTGTTGCGGGGGAAAGTACTGCCATTGCCGGTTACAGTGAGAACCGGAGATGATGTGTGTTGAGCCCATCAGTAGTTATTTCCTGAGTGCCCATTATATGCCAGGCACTGTCCCCTGCAATGGGGACAAGCAGTGAGTAGGTCAGACATGGTCTCCCCTCTTGCGGAGGGGGGAGAGGTTACACCTGCACAGACGTAACTCACAGGTGTGCCAGGTATGTGTATGGAAGGGACCCTAACCTGGGCAAAATTTTCCTTTCTTTTTTTAAATTTTGACTCATCCATCTTGTTTCTGATACAGTCTGTCTTATTTTTAGCCATCAAAGGAATAGAAAACAAAGTTCTCTGTTCGTCACCACTCCACAGAAATTAGACCCCTGCAGAAATTAAGCGGCATCTTACAGTGTTGGAGTCAGTGAATTCTAGCATCCAGGCCCCTCACAGCCTTGCCCCAGGGGCTGGGATAGTGGGAGGGAGGCTCTGGGCCAAGGGCTCCAGGGAGCGGAGAGCACAGGACGCATTCAGTGCCCAGCAGAGCCCTGCAGCCATGGGGGACAGTAGCTACGTTCTCAAGCAAGAGCTGTGTGCCTGGGGAAGTGGCTGTCCAGAGTGGAGATGGGCCCTGCTCCCGTCTGGCTGGGCACATGGAAGGCGAGGCTGAATCGTGCAGGGCTGACATAGTGGGGCAGGGCAGGGAGGGCGTGATAGGCAGGGAAAGGCTTCATGGAGAAGGAGACGCTGTCCTCCCACCCGAGGAGGTGGGTGGGGAGGAGGAGGGGCCACAGCCTGAGCTGAGCCCACTAGCAGGGAACCATTTGCACACAACAGGCCCATCCTGTTCCAAGATTCAGTCCTGACTTTAGGGACATCAGGAGTGCGCTAACTTTGTTCTGATTTGTTACTGTCCTGCTTTATTCCAGAGGGCTCTTGGGGAGGCATTTTTGTGGGAAAGGGTGGGGCGCGCTTGGTCTTCACACCACAGCCAGTGGTGTGGAGGAGGCAGAGCTTGGGAAGGGCCTGCGTCTGCTCTCCCTCCTGCCATCAGGGGGACAGAGACCCACCCAGCACTCTGGGAGAAGCAGAGTGGACCCATGGGAAGAGCTCCAAGCTGCCAGGCAGGAGCCCGGGCTGTAGGCACAGCCCTCCATGGCTGCTGTGTGAGCTGAGGAAGGCTAAACGCCTCTCTGAAAAATGAAGATAAAACCCATCTGACGCATCTTCAGCAAAGGTCCCAGTGACGTGTGGGCAAATGCTCGACAAAGGTCACATTAGCAACCAGAGCCTATCGTGAGGAGGGAAGGGAAGGCATTTGTGGAAGAGGAAAGCCAACAGGGGCCCATCTTGATGAATGCTGTGGTGAATAAATCACTCAGAGCTTTGGGGATCCTTTCAGGAGGAGTGTATTTCCTGTTTCCACTTAGCTCTGCCTGCTGAAAGTGTTTTCTGAAAGAGGCAGCTCCAGAACGGTGCCTGTGACCTGCCCAGAGATGCAGGAAAGGCCTCCTGTGGGGTGTCTTCTGGGCGGGTGGGGGGCACTGCGGGCCCCAGGGGAGTCTGAGCACCGCTGGCTCCCAGAGGGCAGCCCCAGCTCGTCAGAGGACCCATCCTAGGGACCCTCCTCCCTGGGGCCTCGTCCACACCCCAGATGCTCTAGGAAGCTTTCCCCAAGGAAAATGGCAGTTTGATGCTCACCTGTGTCCATGCGGTTCACCACACCTGCACTGAGGAAACGTGTTTTCCTGCCTCCATCCCTCCCAAGGGCAGGATCGTGTTGGTTCACTCCTGTGTCCTCTCTGGCAGTCATAGTTATTTACTGAGTGCCAAGTGCACTGCTTGAGACAGTAGTTGTCACTATTTTTTAAGTCTCTATCTTTTTCAAGGCAACTTTTATGGGCAGAAGTGTTCGCAAACCATATGTGTACCGCTGGATGAACCAGCGTGGACACGCCTGCACAGCCGGCACCCGGGTCAAGCAAATAGAAATGGCCAGCACCCCAGAGGTCCCCTGAATTCTCTGTTCACCATCACCACATCCCTCAAGTGAACCACTATCCTGACTTTTAATAGCATGGATAGTTTTGCCTGTTTTGAACTTGCTATCAGTGGAATGATGTATCAATTACTCTTTTGGAAATACATTTTTCACTCAACATCCGGCAACGATCCATGTTACTTATCCTCACTGAATACCATCCCATTGTTTGAATGTACCTAATTTATCCATTCTGTTAATGTGCATCTGCATTGTTTCCAGTATGGGCCTATTACCATTTCTGTGCCTGTCTTTTGGTGAGCACGTGTCCTTTTCTGTTGGGTATAACCTTAGGAATGATTTTGCAGGGCCAAGAAGTAGGTGTAATTAGTACCTTTTTGAATGCATACATGCCTTCGGGAATGAATGCACGGGGCGAGGGGATAGGAAACATGAGAGCTGGTGTCTCCCTCTCCCCCCTCCCCCTCTCCCTCCTCTAAGTGCAGGGCCCTGCCATCTGCCCCCTGCCCCAGCCAGGGGGTAGTTGGCTTCAGAGCCTGACAGGATCCACTGTTAAGCTGCAGAGTGGGGGGCTGAGGCTCTGAGGGGGGCCTTGGCCTCACACGGGCTCACTTCTCTATAACAAAGAGGCCAGTAGTCCCCCATTCCTGACATCTGTTCCCCCAGAACTCTGTGCTACACCCATCTGGAAGGTCAGCATTTGGTCCTAACAGTCTCGGGGGGCCACATCAACCTGGCCTGCTCTCTCTCTGGAAGAATGAGCTGGCCGACCACCCTCCAGCACGCCCATGACCCGCCCTCACCTCCACTTAAGATGGCGATTTCCAGTCAACTCCCTCCCCTCAGACTCACCACTGCTGACCTCTCCCTGACCCCATCAGTCCCTCTCCAAGTGGCTGGTATGAAGAATAACATGGGGTTCCAGTGATTTCTTGTTTGGTTCAGAAAACACAGGGTAGCTTTAGGAATTCACTGCCTATGACCCTGAGATATGTTGATTATGGGGAGAAAATACATCCTTTTGGGATAGAAAAGACCCCTTTTGGACCCCAATAATCTGAAGGGACCCAGTGAATTCTAACTGGACCTACTTATTTTCCGTTGACCTCTCGGTGACTTGTCCAGAGATGCCCATCGTGTGTCCCACATTCATCTATGGCCTTCAGTTGCTCAGGAAATGCAAATCCTTGGTGTCTTCCCCATACACTCAGTGCAGCCTCTACATTATGCTAGAACCCCCTCATTCTAGATTCCTAGCTAACACGGGCTCTGGATCCCCTGTGTAACTCACACCCAGGCCTTGGGGACCTGCCCTCCAGATACCATGTGGTCCCCTGGCTCTTCCCAAGGGCTCCTGAGCTAGCTGACTGCTTAGACTGGTGTTGCTCACAGGCTGGGGTGGCTTTTCCAGGTCCTTCTGCAGATAAATGGTCGTGCCTGCATTTGCTTTGTGAACTTTGGCATCACAGTTCACACAGGCAGATTCTAAAAATGAGGGCAGAAATCAACCCCTTTGTTTACTGCGCAGGGCCCTGGCTGAGGCAGATCTCAGATGTTCATGGCAGGGTCATCAGACAGGGTCTACACAGTCCTCTGAAGTAGAGTTCAGGGCAGACTAATCAAAGTCAAGTCTCTACAGTGCCCTGGAGTAGACTGGCCCCAGAAGGTGAGCCCGAAGCCCATGGTACTGAGTACAGGCAGTTGAGGGAAGCTGTTGGTATCAAGGGTCCCGGCCCTAACAGAGGAGCGACGGGGAGGAGACAGGAGCAGCTGATTCCAAAAGTGCTAAGATCTGAGGCCAATTCCCAAGATGAGTTCTTTCTCAGATCCAGGGGCCACACCTGAGCCCCAGGCAGTGTCAGGTTCTGGAACCAGACTGAAGTCCAAGATAAGCCAGGCTAGCACCAAGCCAGAATGACCTGGCACCAACAGTGACCTCAGGTGATACCCAGAGGGCTGAGATGTGATTCCCTCGATGCCCCCACCTAAAGCCAAAGCTGGCTCTGGCCTGGGCAGGCCTGGGTGTGCAAGTGATGCGGGGAGGAGAGAAAACAGGCTGCAAAGCAGGGCAGGGTTTGATTGCAGGAGCTCAACAAGTTGAGAGAGTAACACAGGCTGCCTTGGGAACCAGCAGAAGTTTGGAGCTCTGGCCCTGCCACCTCCCTGCCACGTGATATAGCTGACTAAACTCTTGGCTGCTTTGGCTATAAACTTGCAAAATTGTCCCACCCTTCCCTGCCCGCCACACACAGTTGCTGGGTGTGGCAGGTAAGCTGCCATCTGGGAAAAAGCTTTGTAAACTGTAGGTCCCTGGTGAGACACTGTGGCGTTTCACTGATCCACGATGCCGCATGTTTTGTCATCGTGCTGCACTGATGCTCCAGATCTCTGTCCTGGGAGAAATCATCTGGAGTTCCATACCAGGTGACAGGATAGGTATCACAGGGAGCCCAGGCTTTCTGATCTCCCATGTAGACTCGCACACAGGGGTTTGGGCTGGGGACTGAGAGACAGGAAGAAACAAATCCTCACCTCTTTCTCCAAACCTCTCCAGCCCTGGTCGGCTGCGCGCAATGGGGTCACTCCTCCGTGGAGGCCGGTTAGTTCCAGAACACGCACTCCCCAGCCCAGCCTTTAGTCTCCTCTGGCAGGTGTGGGTGCGTGTGGCCGCCGCCTGGACTCACAGGCTCTCCGCCTCCACTCTCAGACCCAACAAAATCAGGCTCCACTCACTGCCTTAGGACTTGCCATCTTAAAAATAACGTACTGGGTTGTTCCTGATTATAAAAGTAATATACATTCATCTTAGAAAACTAGAAAATTCAAAAAAGCAAACAGAAAAACACCACTAATATCTTCATGTATTTACTTTGCCTTATTTTTTACTTGTATTCCCAACACCTTCCCATATCTGATTCCTGAAGAATTCCAGCTGACCTCTAATTGCCCCTCCTTGAACCCTACTGTGAGACTGAGTCCAGAGATCCTCCCCGCTCCCTTCATTCCGCACCGGAAGGGGTGGCACACCAAGTGTTAAAGGCATTACCAATACCCAGTGACTGAACTGTAATGAGGACGAGACACTAAATTAAAGTTTATTGCAGAATAAAAGAGTGTGTAGTCAGCATTTGTAAGAGGCTACAACGGGATGCCTTCCAGAACTTGGCAATACAATTATGTAGCGTTAAATTAGTAGAGTGCACACAGATGAGATTAGCTGTCTGCAGGAGTCACTTTAGCACACCAGTTATCTTTTGTCAAGGCAGACAGCCAGCCCTGAACGCTGCTCACGATGTGAGTGACATGGAAGCAGCAGGGGCCTAACCAAAGCCGTGGGACGTCTGCAGAAACGTGGTGCGTGTGGGGGAGGAGGAGGTCCGTGTGGAGCACAGAGAAGGGGCGAGGAGGGAAGCCCGTCGGTGTTCTCGGCCCTGTGGGGGAGAGCTGCCAGCCTCTGGGAAGGTGTTGGCTGGGGATGGGGCAGTGCAGCAGTGCAGGCAGCGCCCGGAGCGCGGACTCTAGAGCCAGAGTGACTGGGTTCAAATATCAACTCCCACTGGCTTACGAGCTGCACTGCTGTGGGCAAAAAGGTGTACTTCTCGAGCTCTTCTCCCAATCCGTGAAACGGGATGCTGTAATTTCCCTCAGAGCTGCTGTGAAGGTCATGCTTAGAAAGCAGTCAGGTAGCTGATAAGCTGTAATTCGTAATACTATTAATAACGATATCATTACTGATAAATTATTTAGCAGTTCCTAGTGAGGTGGTTCAATGGAAGCCAACTCCAGAAGCTGCTTGTTTCTGGGTGCACTGAATAAAAACCACAAGCTCCTTGACCTGCCACAGTGACCAGAGACCCTCAAGTGCAGCAGTGCCCCCAGGCCCTGGGGCGGCAGCCTCCCTCTCTGCCTGGCCTGCAGTTGGAGCTGCAGCCATATGCTGTCTTTCACGGCATGTGGAAACAAACACAAAGGCTGGAACTGTGTGTGAAATAAATGCTGCTTGTGGGGGAATGGTGCATTTTACTTGCTATAAAGCCAACGTAGCCAACAAAAAAGTTCTTAGTACAAAGAGTTCTGGGAGTTATCAAGAGTGGTGACCAGGAGCATATATTGTGGGTAATATTTGCCTGTACTTTATGAAGTAAAGTTTAAATGGGATAATGGGTGTAAACTGCTTGTTTCCTAGCACATAGTAAAACCCTTGATATAAATGTTTCACATTTTGCAAATGTGGGTTTTTGTTTTGGGGTTGGGGGAACAGTATTCCACACTCTGAAACAGATGTGTTCTGGTACAAAAGAAGAAAAACCACGTTTATTTTACAAGGCAGTATTTTCCTAAAGTATTATACATAAAGGAAAATTGAGCTGTCTGTAGGAAAACAATATAATTTTAGGAAATTACAGAAGAATCAACATTGTGCTTAAAACTTTAAAATAGTTTTTAAAAAATAGCACAGCAAGTGAATATTGCAAGGTACGAACAGCCTTCAAAAAGGATGTGAACACAATGATACGGAAGCTCAATATCAAAACTGCTAGTGATGGGTCACTTTCAAATGCATTTAGGCTAAGAGAGCACTGCTTCAATCTTAATAGAAACAAAGAACTTGGCCCTAACTGAAACATGGTCCTTTCGTAATACAGTCAACTCTCAATTATCCACAGTAATGAAAAGGAGCACTGACAAAATTTTGAAATGGTGAATAATCCCAAAGTTAATTTTGAGAAGTGCCCTTGGATTTATGTTTGGATGTGAGAAAGACTGACATCCCTGGCACTCACAGCGTTGATAAAGTAAGTGGAACGCCCACTTGCCTTCTCCCCTTTTTCCCCCTCCTCAATGGGAAAAGGCAAAATCACAAACTACTAAAAAGCCTAAAATATAACTGGCCTCCTTGATTCTGTTTTACACCTCCTCTGGAGAAGGGGATAGGAAAGAAAACTGTTAAAACTTTGTCTTCCTCATGTAAAAAGCTAAAACGTGACAATAAAATTTTGCAAATGAGATGTGGAATAATTAGCTGATTATAAATATTATTTTAACTTGTGCTTTTTTTCTTGCCTACTAGTATCTATACCACCAAACTTATCTGGATATTTTGACAGCTTTCTAAATTATCCAGTTGCATCCTGTTACCCAAGGAGAGAATAAATTTGCATAAAAGGAGTTTGTTATGATCAGTCCCAAAAGAATCGCAATGTTTCAAATAAACCAGGAAGTGGAGGTGAAGAAATAAAACAGTCCCAAGATAAATCCAAAAAGTATTTCAGGAAAAAAACTATGCAGTTTTGTTCTGCGCTTGGTGGTTCTGTTTTTGTTTTGTTTTGTATTGTATTACCTTGAACTACAAGTCTTCCCCTTCCAGGGAAGCAACTATTCTTCTTCAGGGTTGTCCTCAAATTCTCATCTTAAAAATTAAAAGGTAAAAAATACCAGATTTGATAATAAAGCCTTATGTTTTAATATACCAAATAATTATAACTTCAAAAGCATTTTAACTGCTTTGTCATTTCTCAGAAAAGTTCTGAGCATACTTGAAACTTGAAAATTCTAAAATAAATCTTGGATAGATAATTCTACTAAATGTGGAATTTAGTTTTCTTAAGCTTCTACCTAATAGTTTTTATACCTACTTTCCAAAAGTAGGAACAGTGCCAGATTTCCACAAAAGCCTAAGAAAGCAGTCTATCCATCCATACAGCCAAACTCTTGCTCCAGTGAGTGTATATTAGGTCCAAATTATAAAGCTTTTATGTGTGTCAATGTGTAAATGTTAATCACAGGGCTATTTAATATAACTGTGTTCAATGTCTATAGCGCAGCTGCAGTCTAAACATTTTCTAAAGTGCCTATAATATGCATATACAAATTAGCAACGTAATATCAGCATTACAGAGAAATTCTTTCATAGAGTATACAACAGAATAGGCCTAGAATTTAAATTGAAACTACACATTTTTATATCCTTATCAGTTGATTTTGGAATGCAAGCATAAAGAAACAATTCCAGTTCAATCATACATTTCAGAGAATTATTAACTGTGCTAGGACAAAAAAAAATTCTTGCTTGTGCTTATTTAGAAAAGGCCGTTTTGAGATCCAGGAGTATATGATATTTACAATACAAAGGAACATCTCCAATTCTATACAATAGACAGTAGCAACTGAAGCTTAGTGAGTTTTTAATTATAAAGAGATTGTGCAAATATTTAAAGTGATTATCAACCACTGTTAAATCCAAAAATTACATTAAAATCTTGGCTAATCTGAATGGCAGTTCAGGAGTTTAAAAAATAGGAACCTAGACAAAAGTCATAGATAGATAGTATTGATAAAGGGGCCCAACCTTGACAGTTAGCCAAGTTTCAGAAATGTGGCCCCATGACCATGTATTTCCATGGCTTTGGAAACCTGCTTATTGACTCCAATTAGTTTAATGGGTGGGAATATAGGCCCATAATAGAGCATTGATAGGAACGGTGTAAAGAAAGAAGCCCCCTCCATACACCCACCCAGGGGATTCAATGAGTTCACCCATGGGGTAAATCTAGACAGGGCCCTGGTGTTGCCGTTACAACCCTGAGTACACGACGAATGACTGCACCGCTGTAGCCTGATGGTGGCTTGCAGGCACTTGGCTTCCACGCCTGCCTCCAGCTGGCCACTGACTCCAGGGAGGCACTGAGGACCTCAGGCAGGGCTCATCAGATGCCTCCAGACCACCTGGGCCACACCAAGGCAGGGAAAAGCCCCTTATGCCCACACCTGCCTCTACCTGCCCTCTCCTTTGTTCCTGGAGTTCCTTATACAGCCTTCTTGGTTTGACTTGTTGAGTCTTTAAATTTCAATAAGTAGGAACTTTATGCTGCATTGTCATCTAGCATAGAAAGTTTTAACACTGCAAAGGAAAATGCATACTCTGCCTTCTAAACCCTATGGATGTTTTGGCCACCTAAACCTAACAAAAAGTTCTAGGAAATGACTTGAACTACATGTACAACTAGGAAAGCAGATTCTTCCTTGAGTAGTTTGTGAAGGATGCCAAATGGAGGCTTCAGGGAAAAACACAACAGGCCTCTTCTTATTTCTTAAGATACAAACTAACGTGACATAGAAAACACGTGTCACAATGCTGACAGAGCACAAGATAATGCCAAGAGAGCATGCTCATGGATAGTTAGAAGTATTTTTCTACCTCTAACATTGATGGTTCTCATTTCATTTGGCCATATTTAAATTTTCCTGGATTCTTAACTGTGCCTCATAGATAGATTCGAAGAAATGGGAGATAACCAGCTCACATGAGAATACCTGGTATAAATGGAGATTAGGAGTAGAATTCTGAAGAGAGCTAAATAAATAAGACTATTCACTATTTTGTGCACGTGAGAAAAGAGAACATATACAACAGACCGTGGATATTAGTATAGTAAAATGAATGAATATTATGCAAAATATTTTCTCTTAGTGAACTATTTCAACTGCTTTTGCATTTGCATAAAAAAATCCATGCATCGTACTGAATTCTAATCCATTTCTCCCTCAAGTCATTCTAATGCTTCATACAACCAAATGAAGCAGAATTAATCAAACCTATTAGATTCATTCCTAATCCCTAAAGGACTTCTGTCTTTAGCATTTCCATGCTAACTAAAACTATTAATTGATTTTTTTTTCCTGTAAAATTCAGATGTGGCTGCCTCCTAAATACAATACCTATATAACTTCCTAAAAAGTTTTCCCCAGATTTGAATAGTAATTAAGAAAAGCAGGGAAATGCTGGGGAACTCACCCAAGAGGCCAGCTTAAATGCTGTAACACCTTCTCCAGCTGGCCCAAGCCAAGTACATCTCTCCTTCCCCTGGGTTCCCAGAGCATTCTGGGTACTGTTACTGCATGTGTCATACCCCTGTTGGATTATGGGCCCCTTCATGGTGGGAATCAGGTCTTATTCATTCTGTATCCCCCCTTAGCACCCTGCAAAGTGTAGGTGCTCAGCTAAAACTGTATTGATCATGAAACAGATGAGGTTTCTTCTTATGTGAAGGTCTAGCTCAGCCCCAGTCATGGAGTGTACAGACACTGGCCATAACCAGGGGCTGCGCTGGCTTCCAGTGACCTCCCAGAAGTAAGCCGAGGCAGCTCTGGTCCAGCCCCAGTGCAGGTGTTTGGGTGGTGGGGAGGCAGCAAGGAATGGCATCTGCCTGGGAACACTCTGTTCCTCTCAAGTGAGCTGCTTCCCACATGGGACTAGCAGGACAGGAGTGGCTGTGATCATGCTGAAAGGAATGCCAGGAGTCTTTCTGCGAAGGACTGGCTACTTAGAAATACTGTCTCCTTCACTCCGGGTAGCTCCTCGATCTGATCTGTGATACTCTGTGATCACTGCTTCACTGCTTTCAAAGTTCCCAGTGAAATTAAGGCTGGGTCACAATTTATGACACCAGATGCTACATAGAAAGTAAGTCACGATACAAAAGAAAACTATAATAAAAAGAATGTCTTAGTTGTAAGACTAATTTAAGAGTGAAACTAATTGGCAGACCACCGAACTGCTATGGTTGTTAAAGAGGGGTAGAAAATATCAACAGCATTGGAAAAAAGGATCCATCAGACAAAGATACAAAAGCTCAGCGTGGATCAGAGGCTGCAGCTTCCTGCCTGGACTCTCACACGGTGGTTTCTATTGTTTCAATCACTTCCAGATCAGACTGCGAAGGGGAGAGAAGGGTGCACTCATCCGGTTCCCAGCTGCTCTCTGGACTGTAATCTTCCTCTGAACTCAGTTCTGCTCCTTCTTCTGTGTCCTCATCACACGATTCCACATAGTGAGCCCCAATTGCATTGATCCCAGAGTCCTCAGAACTTGAGGGAGAAGAGCAGTGATCTATTTTTGGTGTATTGCTCTCTTTTGAAATTAAGGCATCGTGTGCAGAGACCTCCTCGGGGCTCATTTTGTGGGAATGTGGCGCTGGCTGCTTCTGCACGTAACACATCTTCCCATTAATACATTTAACCTGATAGTTGTCAATAAAGAGGTCTGAAATCATACAGTACCTTGGTGAGTCAGGGGGAAGGGGAGGCTGGAAGACAGATGCAAATTTCAAAAAATGTTCCGTGAGCGAGACTGAGATCTGAATGGTGTTTGTGGGTTCCCGAGGCCTGGCAGGAATCTCGGTGCTTGGAAGCTGTTCCACAGGGGTCATAGGCTGATACACATATTTGCCTGTGGAGACACACAAAAGACAATTAAATTCCACAAGTATTACACAAACTATATTAATGTAGCCACAATGGTTTCTTTCTGAGGACTCAGAATGTTTTTTAAAAAATATTTCAGTAACACCTCAAAAGAAACTAGTAATAAAATCATTCAACATTGTTATAATCAATTAAAAATAGAGCAGGGCATACAATAATTTTCATCTAAAAAAACTCAATATACTTTCTAAATCTTTGAGTCTTTCTAATGCCTCTGAAATAGGTAGGTGGATACTATAATCCTTATTTTGTAAACAACTTTAACTGGTTTACCCATCAAACTGGAACAAAGAATGTCCATAATACAGTATGGTGAAAATACAGGTTGTAAAACAGTATAACATACCATAAAATTATAATTCCAGTTTTATCTTTAATAATATGTTAATATATACACTTAACAAATGAGCATTATGTTCTTCCAGTTTTTATCAAAATTATGGAAGACTTTCACGTTCTAGGTTTCTGTTTTAATCAGAATATACACATACTCCTATTTACTGAATATGTTATAGCCTATTGGATTGTCCTTGACGGCTGCGGTAAGGTTTAGGGTGTGAAATGATTTCTCTCAAGACCCAAAGTTCATCAGGGGCCTCAACAGGAGGTGTTCTCCCCAGTGCCACCTCTGCTGGCGCTAAGCAATCCAAGCAGAGGCAGATACAGGGAGACAGGCCGGATGTGTCTAAGAAACCGAGTAAAAGCTACATGGATCCGGTCCTACTGTGTCCCCTTCCTCATTCTTTACTTCATTCGGCATTTAGCAAAGTCTCCCATGTGTCTAGTACTAAGGAAATACAGTTGAAAATTACCCAATCTGTAAGTCTAAAATGATTTCCAATAGAAAGCTGAAAGGGGAGGGGAAAGCGCTGAAAAACCGAGAGACAGCAGCCACAATTGTGGGCAGCATCTCGGACTTAATGTAGTCCATGTTGTATCTCCTGCACACACTTATGACAGGGCTTTTTAACCTCAGCGCTACTGGTGTTGTTGACCCGATAGATAATTCTTTGCTGTGTGGGGGCGGGGGCTGTGCTGTATACTGTGAATGTTTAGCAGCAACCCTCGCCTCTGCCCACTAGATGACAGTAGCAGCTCCTCCCCCAAATTAATCAAAAATGCATCCAGATGTTATCAAATACCCCCTGAGGGGCAAAATAACCCCTGTCAGAAGCCACTGATTAACGATATCCTCATGAGCATCTTTTTGCAGGCAAATCACTCATTGCTCCTGTTTTATTTCTTTGTAAGATTGAAAATCCTTCTAGGACAGGAATCATATTTGTAAGGAAGGCTATCTTAGGTTTTTTAATGTTAATTAAGCCATGGAAGAATAGCAATTTCAGATCAGAATTGTAAGCGGTAATTATACCACAAATCATGCGACATCAGTAATCTATTAAGATCAAAAAGCCTGCTTACATTTTTTATTTGTTTCTTGATTCCTGTACATAGCTTAGATACTGCAATTTCTTTGTAACTAAATTATTCTAAAAATATCTTCAGTTTCATCCTGGAGTACCACATGGAAAATATATGTTTAAAATTACTAAGCCTCTGGGTTCCCAGGTCTGCTTCCAAGGCTAGACATATATAATGCAAACCCTATGGTCTGATTAAAAATACAAGTTAGAAGAACCCAGTAATACCTGCCTGGGGAACTACGTTTAAAATATACCAGGTATCTTCATTTCTTTATATCTGTAAAAGAAGGTGTTACTACTTGTCAGACAGAGTTGAAATCGGGTCAGAACTAACAACTGGCATGGTTGAACCTCTGCCTCTAAGCATTGTGGATGGACATTATCAACTTAAGGGCCAAAGCAGGCCAATCTTTAAGCCTTCTTCCAAATCCTCCAGCCCCAGGATTAGAGAAACACATTCAGGCACAGAACAGAGAAGGGACTTAGAGAATTTGGAGAATTACCCTCTTATGTCCACAGAGTGGTGAACAAAACATATGGAATGAGGTTTGGTCTTTTCTATTCTTGGTCAGTGGTTATTGAACTCAGGGGGCTGTGGATGGCAGGCACTCAAGAAATGCTTGTTGCAGAATGCTGATTAAGTTCATGCCAGCCTAAGAGACCTCTGGTTTAGCTATCCACTTGTCATAGCCACAGGAGCGTCCTGGCAGATGTTTCATGCCTTCCAGAACCATCCTCAGATCCATAGGGAATAGGGCTCTATTTAGTCCAAAGATGGAAGGAAGAGAGGTAAAACCTGACTTTGGACTTCTCCAACCTCCTTTTCCTACTCCCGCTGAACCCTCCTCAACCCATCCTTTTTTTCTTTCCCTTTCTTTCTGCTTCTTCATGATTTCTTTGCTTTCTTTCCTCTTTCTTTCTCTGGTCCCCTCTCCTCCAAAGCTCTATTCTTCTTTCTTGAAGTGTACCTGGCCCGAATGTTTGTGTCCTCCCCCGAAATTCATATGTTGAGGCCCTAGTTCCCAGTGTCATGGTATTTGGAGGCAGGACCTTTGAAAAGTAATTAGATTTAGAGGACGTCTTGAGGATGGGGACTCCATGATGGGTTTATTGCCCTTGTAAGAAGAGAAAGAGACCAGAGGCCCCTTCTCTCCTCCATGTGAGGATACAGCATCTGCAAACCAGAATGAGTGCCTTCACTAGACACCAAATCTGCTTTGATCTCGGAATTCCCAGTTTCTAGACTGAGAAATGTTTGTTGTTTAACCTACACAGCCTGTGTAGCTGGACATATATAATGCAAACCCTATGGTCTGATTAAAAATACAAGTTAGAAGAACCTAGTAATACCTGCCTGGGGAACTATGTTTAAAATATACCAGGTATCTTCATTTCTTTATATCTGTGAAAGAAGGTATCACTACTTGTCAGGCAGAGTTGAAATCAGGTCAGGACTAACAACTGGCATGGTTGAACCTCTGCCTCTGAGCATTGTGGTATTTTATTATAGCAGCCTAAAGTGACCAAGACATATAGTAAAAGAAAGAGAAATGCAGGCCAGGCATGGTGGCTCACACCTGTAATCCCAGCACTTTGGGAAGCTGAGGCAGAAAGGATCACTTAAGGCCAGAATTTCGAGACAGCCTGGGCAACATAGCAAGATCCTGTCTCTAGAAAAAGGAAAGAGAAATGCATCTGGGAGAGGACGGACATATACCGCATTCCAGATTCCATTTCCTTTTACAAGGTACACCTATTAAATGTGTTTATTCAGAGCTGGGGTGACTGCCCATTGTCTGGTGACATGAGGATACAGATGCAAAGAAGGCAGAGAAGAAAAAAACAGTAAAGGTGGCCACATGAAAAAGTTGAGTAACTACCTTTCAAATATCAAGTATTATATAACACTACTGATTTGGTTATAAACACAAATAATTTCTTAAAAACTCACATTAAGGATTTAATTCTGTAAAGAGTCCAGAGGCATTGGTGCTTTGCCCTAATTTCTAGTAACTTATTGCTGTGGTACACTATGCTGAGAATCCATGCTCATAATGATAGCCCTGAAGCATTGCAAGATCCTGAATTACAGAGAGATCCTATTACGTTTACTGTACTTACTAAGAGAATAAAATGAACTAACATACTTCTTCAATAGCAAAAATTGAAACAAAGGGGTTTCTGGCCATTTAGCCATGAAATTTAATAACCACTATATTCTCTGCACGATCTTCTTAATTAAGGGTTTACTGTGTTATTTAAAGAATAAATGGATGAGAATTTTTAAAATTTAAACCCCTAAAAGGAAAAAATAATCAGAGTCAGGGCTTGGAGAAAAGCAGAGGGAGAATTAAAAGAAGGATCACTATCTGATACAGCAATTCCACTTCCACGTATGTACCTAAAAGAACTGAAAGCAGGGTCTCAGAGATATTTGTACATTCACGTTTGTAGGAGCTGCATTCACAATAGCCAAAAGATGGCAGTGACCCAGGTGTCCGCAGATGAACAGATGAACAAGGATGTTTTCTATATAAAATGCAATATTATTCAGCCTTTAACAGGAAATTCTGACACATACTCCAACATGGATGAACCTTAAGGACATTATGCTAAGCCAGTCACAAGACAAGTACTGCATAATTCTGCTTACTTGATGTACCTAGAGTAGTCAAAGTTATAGAGACAGAAAGTAGAATAGTGTCTTCCAGGAGCTGGGGCATAAGGGGGCATGGGGAGAGTTTAATGGGTAGAGTTTGAGTTTTACAAGATAAAAAGAGTAGTGGAGATGGACGGTAGTGATGGTTGCACAGTATGTTTTTTCATCCATTCAGCCAGCCTTTGTGTTTTGAGTGGGGCATTCAGACGGTTAACACTGAGTAATAGAATTGATATGGGGGATGCTGTTCTGTTCATGTTGGGTAGCAATTTTATTGCTTTTTTTTCCCTCTCTTGTGCTATAGTTTTATATGAGCTGTGAGTTTTAGTTTTTGGGTGATTTTACTCTGGTGGGTATCTATTGTGCTGATCCACATATAATGCAGTTCTGAGTATTTCCTACAGGACACGTCTGGTTGTGACAAATTCTCTTAGTGTTTGCTTGTCTGGAAAAGACTTTATTTTCTCTGTCAATTATGAAACTTAGTTTTGCAGGATACAAAATTCTAAGTTCACAGTTGTTCTGTTTAAGAAGACTGAAGATGGGACCCCAATCCCTTCTGGCTTATTAGATCTCCAGTGAGAAGTCTGCAGTTACCTTGATGGGTTTTCCTTTGTAGGTCAGTTGCTTTTGTCCTGTTGCTTGCAGAGTTTTCTCCTTTATTTTGATTTTGGCCAGGTTGATGACTATGTGTCTTAGAGATGTCCTATTTGCTATGAATCTTCCTGGTGTTAGATGATCATCTGGTATCTGGATGTCTGAATCTCTGACAATACCAGGGAAGTTTTCCTCAGTAATTCCCTCAAATAGATTTTCCATGTTTCTTACTTTTTCTTCTTCTGCCTCAGGAATACCTATAATTCACATGTTAGTTTGCTTTGCATAGTCCCATATTTCTCTAAGTGATTGCTCAGTCTTTTTTATTCTCTTCTCTGCCTCTTTGAATGACTAGGTTATCTCAAGAGCCTTGTCTTCAAGCTCTGAGATTCTTTCTTCTCCTTGGTTTAGTCTGTTGAAGCTTTCTGCTATGTTTTGAAATTCCCTAAATGACTCTTTCATTTAAATTCTATTATATCCTTTCTTATGTTGTCTAGTTCTTTAGCAATCTTTTCATTGATTTCCTGAAATTTTTTTTTTTTGGCTTCTTTTTGTTGGTTTTCAACTTTCTCTTTAATTCCATTCATTTTATTTGCCATCCATATTCTGAATTCCACTTCTGTCATTTCAACAATTTCCTTTTGGTTGGAGTGCACTACTGTAGCTCCCTTGTGATCTCTTGGGGGTGTCGAACTGTTTTGTTTTTCAAGTTGCCAGGGTTCTTTTGCTGGTTTCTTCTCATCTGAATCTTCTTGTCTCAGAGCTAATAGGGTTGCAGGGCACCTGTTCTCCTTTGCTGGGAACTCTCCTGCTTAGTTGGAAGGTCCCTAGATGGTGCTTTTGTGTCTTACTCTGGAATGCTGACCCAGCAGGGGAGGGGGTGGGCGCAATGAGAGCCTGTCGTGCAGCTGTTCTGATTTGTCCCCCTTCCCTGTGATTGCCATAGTTCAAGCCGGTGCTGGATGACCTTTGTGCAGGCTGGTGGGTTGTTCCCCAGATCATTGTGGGAAGTTGGAGTTGGGGGCTGGGCGAGATCCCTCTCCACAGAGACTGGTATTGTGTGGGGAACTGCTTTGCCCAGGATCTCCCTGCATAGGTGACAGTGGCAGGTGGGTGATGCTATCTAGGCAGTGGTTGTGGGTGACCGGGCTGTGGGTGGTGGCTCAAACGAGGTCCAGGTATAATTGCAGCTTGAGGCTGGGGGGTCCTTGGTACAGGGGTTGGACCTTGTGGTGGTTCTGCTGGCCCAGCAGCAGTGGTGGAGACTCAGGGGTGGGGTCTCGGGGTCCAAGTGCAACACTGGAATCTTGGGGACAGTTTTGTAGGCCTGATGGGAACTCTAGAGCCACACAGGCAGAGCCTCAGGCCCAGGTGCAGCGAGAGCCTCAGAGCCAGAACTAGAGACTGCAGAGGCAGTGGGGTTCTCGCCCAAGCTAGGTCCCACTGAGGCAGGTACCCAAGGCTTCCCAGGTGGTGCCTGTAGCACCTGAGGCATCACCTCTGCTCAGATCCCACACTGGAGGGGAAGGGTGGTAGGCTCCCAGTCACAGGGCACAGCACGGTATAGTGTCCACTCTGCCTGCTCCCTCTCCAGCTCAGTGGGGGCAATGCAAAGGCTACTGCTGTACAGCCAGTCCCAAGCAGACCAGGCGCTGTGCACCTGAGAGCTCAGAATGGCATCAGCTGCAGAAACCCGGGATTGGAAGCTACCAGATCCCTGCTGCACCCATGCTCCAGTGCAGTGTCTCTGCTCAGACTCTGAGAAGCTCCTTGATCAGTCCAAAAAATCTGTAGTGGAGGGAGCCCCTTCACAGCTCGGGCCACAGTGCCTGCGGGATGAGTGTGGAGCCCCAGGGCTCTCTCCTGCTGACCTTTCCAACATGTGGATGCCTCTCCACAGATCCCTTCAATCTTGCTGAATGCATCACCCCCTCATCTTCTCCTTCACTCTTAGTGTCCCCCATCGCTTCTCCGGGGTTTTACAATGTTCTTTCCGAGAAGAGCCATCCATGGGTAGGCATCCACCTGCAACTTTTGATGCTCTCCCTTGAGAGCAGCACATGTATAGGCTGCTTCTAGTCTGCCATCTTCTCCTCCCCCTAACCAGCTGCACAATACTTAATACCAGTCAACTGCACACTTAAATGGTTAAGACCGTAAACAATATGTATGTTAAGTAAATTTTGCCACAATTTTAAAAGGCTATAAAAGAGCAACATGAGGGATCTTTATGGTGATAGAAATGTTCTATATCTCAACTGTATCAATGTCAAGGTTAATACCTTGGCAACATGAGGGATCTTTATGGTGATAGAAATGTTCTATATCTCAACTGTATCAATGTCAAGGTTAATACCTTGGCAACATGAGGAATCTTTATGGTCATGGAAATGTTCTGTATCTTGACTGTACCAATGCCAATACCTTAGTTACAACTGGGGGGAAATGAATAAAAGGTACAGGGAAACTCTGTATTTTTCTTAAAATTTTATGTGAATTAGATTTTTTTCAAAATAAAAAATCTAAAACCAGGGGGAAAACGCCACGAAGGTGATGATGTACCCTTTTCAGTGCATTGTATCAGGAGGTACCTGCTGTTGATGCATTTCATTACAGATAATGTTTGTCAAGTTTGAAAACTTAATGTGGTGTCTGTCTACGTTTCTCTATTGTAAAGTTACTATTTTTCTCTTTGTGAGAGAGATTTTGAGACTATGCAAATATCCTGTTTTGCATGCCTAAGTGGATATTGTCTGCAACAACCATTACTGTGGTGTTTGTCAAACAGTGATTTTCCTATTTCCATCATTCTTTCTATATTTATTAATGGGAAGTCTGTGTAAAAGTTGCAGATGCCAGTACGAAATCACTTTTTGTCAGACCCAAACAAACTAGAACTGAGAGAGGATGATGGGGGAGGTTTCATGCTTATACGAGATAAAGACTGTCTCAAGGACTTTCTAATTCAGACAAGATCCTCTGAAAAGGACACATGTCCAGTAACAGCATCTCCACCAATAAACTGATGCCAACTCTGGCTTCGAGTCTCCAAAACTAACGAACTCTGATTCCAAGCAGTTTATGTGAACTTTTCCTTTTGCCAAAAAAGTTTTCTTTTACCCTCCCCTCTTCAGATGCATATATGGTTTGGTAGAGCTGTGCATCTTGGGTTATAATTCTCATTTCTAATTCCCAAATAAATTCAACATATTTAGAGATATTCTGAAGTTTTTTTGGTTGACATAAGAACCAAGAGCTCCTCCTTTTTCATTTATTTATTTAATTATTTATATAAGAATGGACTCATATTTATTCTATGAGTTGCTATTACTATCATCATTTCTTTTATTGTGCAAACTGTCCCAGATTTTGCTCGTGGGAGCTCCTTAAAGTTAGCTCCTGTGTCCTTTCAACATGCTCCTATCCTTGATTGAAGACTTCTTTACATCCTGGCACCGTAAGACATTACTGGTTTATTTGTACTTTTCTTGCCCCAGTCTCAGAATCAGTCATTTCTCTAAGGAGCCCTAGGTTCCTTTTAAGAATTTATACACATTCTTAAGTTTATTCTCAAGATATTCCTGTGAAGTGGGATCTTAGTTTGCTAATGACTCACTCAAATCACTCTCAGACCTCATCCATAGGAAAGTGAAGACAATACCTTATTACAGTATCTATTGCTAATACCCATTTTAAAAATAATATTAAAAATAAACCTCACAAACCCATTAATTTATCTGGTCTCTTTTAAAGGGAGTTGAAATCACTTTCTCAATAATAAAACTGATTATCCAGCACAAGTAACACAAAAACCAACTGTGACCAGTAAATGAAAAATAAATTTCATACATGTCATTTCTTTTTGGGAACCTGGCTCAACACTTCCAGCCTACAAATAAGTAACTTTCACTATTCTTTTAAAGTCTTGATTCAAATATTTCTAATTTTTCCCCCTTTAGTGTCTGGCAATAATATGTAGCATATACTCTCTTTTTACAATGCCTCAATGAGACACTTAAAAAGATTTATGTTCTCATCTTGGTTCTTTGTAATAACTCTTCTGTTTTGTTTTTTTAACCAATCTCAAGCCAATATAACAACATAGGAGTCAGTTCTAGGACACAGGCTTTGAGATATCTGTGTTCTTTCTCCAAGACACCCATTATTACTTCATTAATAAGGTTTAGATAATGCAATATTAATTTATACTGTCATTCTTTGCCATTAACTTCAACTAACATTCCAATCTGCAGCACAGTGTAATTATTAATACATAGCAGATGTATTTACTTAAGGTGTTTCTTTTGGTTGTAGAGCACAAAGGGAAAGAAAAATAAAAACCCAAATAATCATAGAAAATAAATGTATATGCCAAGTTATCGTATGTACTTTGTAAAACTATTTTTTTGATCAGTTGTACGTTTTGATTCTTAAAAGTCCTTTGGGGGGAAAATGAGCTTTTTGCCTTTGCAGATAGTTTTATGGTTATTAATAAATGTGTGTCCCACTTGACACATGAAGTACACTGCTCTCAGGGAATGCAAGGTAATTTTAATATTTGCCTAAGCAAAATATAATTAGGTAAGTTTACTGAAAAAAAAAAATGAGTGGCCTGAAGTAAACTGCATACACAGTTCAGTTCTTTGATTTTACATGGTGAATCACAATTATGTTTATTTTATTCCCAAGGGCATTCATTATTTTGAAAGTAATGTTAAATATTCTTTAGCAATTTCTGCAAGGTGCATTACTCAAGCAAAAGAACACAGTATTCATTATAATCAGTATTTTTTGTGGCCTGACCCTCAACCCTGCCCCACTGGCAGTCAATATTCCAATATTTTTATACTTTGAATTGTAAGAACATTAAAGTTCACATACTTTCTAACATGTTGAAGTTCTCAATCAGAAATTTATGCAAGAGCCTAGTTTCTTCATTTTAAAACTGTATAACTTTAGTGTGGTAGTACATGTTAATGTAAAGCTAATCCCCAGTGAGACAGACCACCAGGAGCATGGTTTATTTACTCATTTAACAAATACTTATTGAATATCTACTGTGTTTATACTACTAAATCAGATGCTACGGGGAAATAAAAAGTACAGCATGTAGTCATGCTTCTGGGGGTTTTCAAATTAGGACAGAAGATAAAAAAAAAAAATAAGAGTTGAGTAAAGCTAAGAATATATACAATAATATTCACCAGATAGTGGAATAGGATTCTAGGCTTCACTGAAGGATTTTACATGGCTACTAAAAGTTGGACCTGTATTGTAGCAAGCAGAACTGCTCCAGACCAGTTTCAGAGGCAGAATGTAGCACTTTGGCATTTGGGGTTCAAAGAGTCAACCAAGAGGGGGTAAAGGAGGATAAAGTTTGTGAGGAAGTCTGAGGCTGCATGGGGCTTGGAACGCACAGCTAAGGAGTTCAGGTTTGGTAACAATGTTACTGAGGGGGCAAGTAATAATGATAAAAGAGAATTTTAGAGAATTGTGCTGATCAAATGAAAAGAGAAGAGATGGGAATTAAAAGGTTATTACAGATTTTCAAGCATGATGCTCTGATCTAAGTCTCATGGCTTGAAAGAGGAGGAAACATAGGAGACATACCTTATGAAGGCGGTAGATCCCAGGGGGTTAAGACAAAGACTGAGGAGATGAATATACCTAGATGGGAATCCCAACACTGCACTTATTAGCTCTTTGACCTTTATGAAATGATTAATATTCCCATATTTTCAGTTCCCTCAATGTGAAAGTGGCTAGTGATATCTACCTCATAGAGTGATTGAAGAATTAATGCTTTGAAAGCATTTTCATGTTAGTAGCTGGCACACTGTAAACATTCCATTATTCTTGTTGCTTATTATAGAAAGCAGGAACTCCCTGGAGATATCTCCAAACCACTCTAGAGCCTTTCCAGGGCAACATCTGGCCAGCTCTGCCAAGGCCAGGACTTCCTATTCCTAAGTCTCTGGTATGCCCTGAATGCAAACCCAGCTTCCAGATTCAGCTCCTCCCATAAACTTCTCTCTGTCCACAGTTCTCTGCCACCCTACCTCATCACCTAGCCCCCAACCCTACAGTCTGCTTTCACATCTGCTTTTATTCCATTTTTCAAACTAATGTTTATTAAGCCTCAATTATGTGCCAGGCACTGAGATAGGCATATGGGGTTAAAATAGCAAGTAAAACAGACAATATCCCTGCCCTCAGGGAGCTTACACTCTTGGAGAGGATGCATTCTTTAAACAAACCGTCACACGAAAAGATGTATGATTATAAACCACTAAAAGAAACAGAAAGAAAAAGCAAAATCAGTGATTAGAAATTATATATTGGGATGCTTGATTTAGACTGAGGGGAGTCAGGGAAGACATCCCTGAGAAAGAGACAACATCTAGGACAGGTTGAGGATCCCTTATCCAAAATGCTTGGGACCAGAGTATTATAGATTTTTTTCCAGGTATTGGAATATTTGCATTAGGCTTATTCTGAAATCCAAAATGCTCCAATGAGCATTTCCTTTGAGCAAGACCCTTTGAGTGTCATGTCAGCACTAAAAAAGTTTTGGATGTTGGAGCACCTGGATTTTCAAATGAGGGATGGCACAACCTGTATGTATCACCTCAGGACTCAGTGGGAGTTAACCAGGCAAAGAAGAGGAGGAACAGCCATAGTGTCCAAAGCATGATGAGTGGTAAGGAGAAAGGGATGAGATGAGGGTGGTGGAGCCCAGACCATGCAGGGCCCTAGGGCCCACGTTGAGGATTGGGGGATCTTCTAAAGAAGAAAGCCATTACACAATTTTAAGGAGAGAAGGGACATGATCAGATTTGCTTTTCTACTCAACTTCTATCTGCTTCGCTCACTATCAGGTATATATAGACAAAGCTAATCCAAAGCACTAAACAGACTTCAACAATCAAGCTACCGCCCTTCTCCTAGTATCATACTGGGATCTGGATTTAAGTCAATTAGGTTCGAAATGGAATGGAGGCGGTGGAAGAAAGTAACACCAATCAATTTGTACAGGGCAGAAGCCCTTCACCAACAAATTACTATAGTCCACACTACTCCAGGCCACATTTTAATACCCTCAAGTATGGGCAGCTGGTACCCTGATACCTGTCTTTAAAATAACATTTCCATAAGCGCTGCACACAAAATAGAGAAGCTGTTCACCACACTTATGAATTCACAGCAGCCAATCTGAAAAGAGAGACAGTTAAGGCATCACACTTTCTAAACCGTGTTTAGTCCTACCTACCAAGTCTTCTCGTTTAAGGGATAGACATATGTAACAACCTTGTGCATTTTAACAAGTAACTACCAGTGGACAATTAGGAAGAAAAAGAAGTGTAAAATGCATCCCACTTACAAACTTGTTTGGGTCACACAAACATCCATAAACCCCACAAGAGGAAAGATGAATATTAAGTTGTGGGTATAGAGTGTACATAGCATAGGAGGTTCAGAGAAAAGCAAGGGCTGGAAAAGGCTCCACAGAAAATAGGAATGTGAACTGAAGAGCTAGGACTTGAACAAAAGAAAATCAAGTGGTATGCCCTGTGCAACAATGCAGAGGTGGAGAAAGTGTAGATGGGTGAGGGATGATGACGTGACCAGCTGGACTGGAGTAGAGGGCTCTCCTGTGACCCGAGACTAGTCTCTTCACCAAGATATAGGCATCCCTCAGTATCCTAAAGAGACTGGTTCAAGGACCCCCGTGGATACCAAAATCTGGGGATGCGCAAATCCCTGATGTAAAATGGTATAGTATTTGCATATAACCTATGCACATCCTCCCATATACTTTAAATCATCTCTAGATTACTTATAATACCTAATACAGTGTAAATGCTACAGTTATTATTTATATTTTATTATTTTTTTTCAAATATTTTCCATCTGTGATTGGTTGAACCACACATGCAGAATAGGCAGATAAGGAGAGCCAATTGTAATGTGGAAAGAACAAAAGATTTCCCTTGCTATAGGAAGTCAGATACAGTAAAAGCTACTCTGCTGAATAAATTGGCACAATGGAACTGCTTGAACCTGTAGACACAGGCAATTCCAGTTAGGAGAGGCCCCTTCTGGAACCAGAGAGTTCAGAATATCTGATAGGTAAGTTTGGCTGAAATAGGTCATGCTGGAAAAAGAAAATTAGAAAATGAGAACTCCCTTAGGCTTCTAGTTCCTTTTAGATGGCCAAATAAGAGTTTCATACAGTGAATATGTCTGCCTCTTTCCACTTAAGCTGGGAAGTCCTACTTATCCACCTGGAGCTATTCTGCAGCTAGTTGAATACAGTAATTGGTTAGAAAAGAGAAAGCTTAAGGGAGGCTTTTCACAAGGATGGGTCACTGGGAGTGAGACAGAGCATGAAAACCGTATGTTCAGAAAAGAATGGCTGCTGACAGGGCACACAGAGACCCAGCCAGGGGGTACTGAATGTCTACAATTTGCAGTGGAGGAGTGAGAAAGAAGTGTGATGAAGGAAAAGAGGAATAAATGGGAAAGTGGCTGGTTGTGGAAGCTACCATGAGTACAAGGTGAGAAAAGCTGCATGAGTAACACCCCCTTTTTAGTCTAAAGATGGTTGATAATAAAAATGAAAATCATTACCTTTGATATTTTAATAACAAGCCTTGACCTTATAGGTATTTTATGAGACCATCTCAGCCTCCCACCTTTTTCTGCAAAAATTACTAGTGCATGAGTTACCAGACTGAACAAAAGATTTCTAAAACTGCAGTTTGAAAAATCCATTTTGAGAACAGTGAAATCCCTACAAGGGGGCAGCAAAAGTAGAGAGCCTGGAACATGATGACTCTGATGTAGTTTTCTGCCATTCCACTAGCACACAGCTGTACAGTTCTACAGATGCCAAACAAATTATTACTAGTCATTAATTCAACGGACAAATATTGCTGACAGACTAAAGCTAAGGAAAATAGTATAAGACATCTGTCACATTTACTTATTGATCTGGGGATGAAAAGTTCAGAAATTCAAAAGAAAAGGATACTAACCAGTCAACCTGATCTAAGAAAAATAAAGTATTTGTTCTTAGTGCAGGGACTCAGGATATGTTTACTAAATTTTTAAAAATAACTGTTAAAGGTTATTTTTGTGGGGAACAGGTCTGTATGCTATTCAAGAACCTCATTTTCAAAATTATACAAACTAATGTTAGCATTTTAATAATCAGCCACAATATTCTAAATATCATGTAATTTAAAATAAAATTATTAACATTTATATATAGTTCCCGATACAATCAAAGAAAATATACTGATGATGTTTTTCTTTACTCAGGTAATAATTATCTCTCATTTCTCTTGGACCTATATACACTTAGATCAGCCAATTTCAAAATTGGTGCCACTGGAGAAATTCAAAGGATTAGGAATAAGAATTAACAAATTTAGTATTTACAGCTAAATAGTGTCTCTACTTCATTATCCATTTAACTACTCCTGAATGGGGACACAGGTGATGGCACCAAAACTCAACTTGAAGCTTTGCTCTTGAACTACTTCTTCCTCACAATAGTTAGGTTGTAAAATCTAAGCAGGAACTCACACCACAGTTGACACTGAATAGTAAAGAGAGAAAAGGGGGTCCAGTGTACAATGAGACTATGAATGTGCCAGTTGTCAATTTATTGACTCTCAGCTCCTAATTTTCCTTTATATGCCCTGCCATAATGGACAGAATTCCTTTAAACATGTTTCTTTTACAGTGTGACCCCTGCTTAGAAAAGAGGGTGCTGGACAGACACTGCAGGAGGCAAGGGCTCTCCTGATGATGGCTGCTGCAATAGTGAGGGGTCTGCTGGAACTCTGCTCCAGCCATGCACCCAGAACATGTGGTTCCCTGGCAAACTTACAGTCTTGGTCTGGCCTAGCAATAACCTTCCTGTGGCCCTCTCCACACAGAAACCAGCATTCCAAAGATCCAGGCCACACCAAGCCTGTGCTCCCTCTGCACAGCCACACCAGTAGTTCCTGATTCCCTGTGCCCCACATTCACTCCAGAGGGCGCTTCCTACTTGCCAAGCAACTGCAGACCAGTACAGCCTGGGCAAACCAGCAAATTTCTCTGCTATCCTGTGTGGGCTGAACTATACTTTCTCCAATAAAGACTGAACCCTAACCTTGGTGAGGGGTATTTGTCCCTCCTCGACAGAGAATTTCCTTATATCTTTTTCCCCTTTTTATATGTATACATTCATGGGGTACAAGTGCACTTTTACTACATTGATATATTGTGGTGAAGTCAGGGTCTTTATATCTTAGTCACAGATTTCTTAGAATTTTTATTTTTATATATTTTGTTACAGATTTATTTATTAAAGTTTAAAAATATCTTATATTAAACTTCTTCCCTATTTAATCCACTGTGTAGTGTCTATCTCCTGATTGGACTCAAACTTGATTCAATGACCAAGGTCAAGGTGTGGGATTTCTTACAGTAGTAATTTTCTGATTGAGAAAATGTAAGCATTAAGAAATTGTTTCCATCAGTTCATGAGTGGATTAACAAAATATGGTATATGTATACCATGCAGTACTACTTAACCATAAAAAAGGATGAATTAATGCCTTTTGCAGCAATTTGGAAGGAACTGGAGACTATTATCCTAAGTGAAGTATCTTAAGAATGGAAAAACAAACACCACATATACTCTCTAATAAACTAGAACTAACCAATGGGCACAGAAGTGCACAGAGGGAAGTAGAGGTCACTGGAAATCAAGCAGGGGGGGAGGGAGGAAGGGGCAAAAACACACCTAACAGGTACAATGAACACTATTTGGGTGATGGGCATTTTTATAGCCCTGACTCAAGCCATGTAACAAAAATATTTGTACCCCCTTAATATTTTGAAATAAAAAAGTTTATATATTTGAAAGCTATACTAATAAAGACTGTATCAAAATGCTAATAATTCTTTAGATGTTTAAAATTGGACAATTGCTAATTAATTTTAACAAGTTTGATATTAATGGAGCAAGATTTTAGAAAAATACATTCTAAAACCTATGTTTTGAAGAACATTGCCTTTACTACTTGAATATAAGAGCTCAATAATTAATGTCAAAAATAACTAAGATAAACAAAGCTTATTGAATAAGATTATTCTTCCCCAAAGGAATGACATGTAAAATATTGAACTAAAAGTGCTTTTCCTGAAAGAACAGAGGAAAAGAATTCTAAATCCAGCCTTTATAATAGATGAACATATGTTAATCTTAATTCCAGAATGAAAAACTTCAGCAGGTACGTTGAGAGTAACATTTAGTAGCTGTCTGAATGAGAGCAGAGCATCATGGCTGGCCAAGGATAACACAGCTCTTTTCCCTGGAGCCTGGAAAAAGACAGCCTTTGAAGAGAACAATAGAGAAAGGAAGCACCCCCGCCTGCAAAGCATGTGGAACATAAAAGACAGAATCAACCATCTGAGAAAAGAAACCCTGATTTACATGTGAAGTTCTAGACAAAATTGGAGCAGTATATAAAACCAACCTAAGGCAATCAGCACTGTGATGGGCACTGCAGAGCTTTACGCCTATTTGTTCACATTGTACATGTAGAAATTTATGTTTATAGCAGACACATTTATAGTTTTAGCCTACTACCACATCAATGAGATTTGGTAATATGACAATGTAGAAAAACATAATTTTAAAACTTCATCATACGCATAAAAATCTTATCACTTGAAAATATAAGGGAAAAAAGGTAAGGCCAGCAAAAATATGACCCTTGCAGGGAAAACACTAGCCTGCAGGGAAAAGTCTATGGCTAAAACACATTGCCAGGGTCACCAGCCCGACAGCAAAGATGAAGCATGTCCAGGTACAGTTCTGGATGTGCCCAGACTAAGCAACTAAAACCATCCTGGGAATTGTCTAACTATGCAAATGGCTGGCTAAAGAGGTCCCCAGTTATCCTTGAAAGCAGCATCCCAATTGGGGAAATTTTTAAAAATGTATTGCTAATAAAGAATCACATAGGATTTCCATGAATCCTTTGCAGACCATGAGCCCAAAATGCCAGCTGAGATCTTCTTGATGTGTTTCAAATAAAGAGATTAATGAAGCTTTTATTGCTTCTGTCTAGAATACAAGCAGGCCACATTCTATTAAAACAAATATGAGCTAGAGTCCATTGATTAATGCTAATAATTCAGAACATCTACAGTTTTCCCATTAAATCTCAAAGCATTACAAAATGATGTGATGAAGGCAGAAAGCATCCTCCTTTTCAGTAAACATTTTTATGAACCCACAGAGGAAAAATATGTATTCACGTATTATACTGCCTGAGGAAACTAATTTCAAAACTACTCATTTTACTCCTGGATGTGTGATGGTCAATTTTATGTGTCAACTTGGAGGGTGTTTTTGAATGAGATTAACATTAAATCAGTGAACTCTGAGTAAGCAGATTGCCTTCCATAATGTGGGTAGGCCTCATCCAATTAGTTGAAGGCCTGAGTAGAAGAAAAGGAACAGCTTCTTAAGCAAGAGGAAAATCTCCAGTAGACTGCATTTGGACATCATCCACACCATCCGCTCTCCTGGGTCTCCAGCCTGCCGGCCTTCACACTTCAACTGAAACATCAGCTCTCCTACGTCTTTGCTTGCTGGCCTTCGGACTGCAACTGCACCAATGGCTCTCCTCAGTCTCAAGCCTGCTGGCCCACACTGCAGATTTGGACTTGCCAGTCTCCATAATCACATGAGCCAATTACTTACAGTATAGCAACCAATCTCTCTCTCTCTCCCTCCCTTTATATACACACACATACGTACGTGCACACACACGTGTGTGTGTGTATGTGTATGTATATGTATGTTGTTTCTCTGGAAAACACTAATACAGTGGAACTCATTTTACCTGCAGTGGTGATAAGATATTGTCATGGCAATACAATCAAATATGATCAACTTTAATTTCCACTAATGGACAAAGAAATGTACCCAACCCTTTAAGTGCTCTTTTTCCTTGATGAGACCACTCATAAAGGAGATCTTCTACCTCATTTTCAGATGGCTTTCAGACTAGCTGGCAAGAGGCAACACTGAGAATCCCTAGTCTTCTGCCAAGGGCAAAGACTCTGGTGGCTCCAGGCTCAGTGAGGCTAGAAAAGGTCAGCATTACAACCAGACAGTGTAGTGTGTAAAGGGACGGCGTGCATAAGGGCAAAGATCTTAATTATGGCTGGAACAAGAGGTAGGTGTGAGAAGGAAAAGAGTCCAGGGAGATAGGCAGAAACCATGCCACAAAAGGCTGTGTATGCCATGCTACAGAGACTACATCTGAAGATTTTATCCAGGATGTAATGCAGAGTCACTGAAGGATTTTAAGTGAAGAGGAGAGATGTCAGAGCATATTTGTATTTTAGAAAGACCACTGTCAGCAAATGGAAGAAGAATTAAAGGGTCAGGAAGACAACTGAGGTTGCAGAAGAGAAATGAGTAAGAGCCTAAATTAAGGTAGTAGCAAAGGAGCAGGATAGGAAGGGATAAATTCTGCAAGACTTGATCATTTGATATGTAAAGTAAAGGAGAAGAAAGGGTCAAAAGTTATTCCCAGGTTCCTGGTTTGAGCAAATAGGTAGCTGGCAGTACCAACCACCAAGTTAAGAAATATAAATGGAATCCCACTTCTGGGAAAGACAGAGTAGCAGGGACCAGAAAAAACAACAGATAAAATATATGAAACAATGGTTTTCAAGGCGCTGTACATCAAACAACAACAACAAAAAGTTCCTCTGAGAAAAAGAAAACAAAAGGGATAAATTCTACAAGTTCTCAAACTTAATACCTTGAGACTATTTCCTGGCAACAACACAGGGATGAGGAGCCCAAATGAAGCCCAAAACACTAAAATAAGAAGACAAAGCTGAAAGTCCAGGAAGACAAGGGAAGTTAAGAGTCTCACAGAGTAGAGCTGCACAAAGAGAGAAACCCAGAGATTTTCAGAGGACCCCCTTGAGTATTCAGTAACATATTGATGAGTACATGCATATGAGGAAACTAATGAAGATTAGGAAAAGAACCGTCTGAAACAGTTCCCACCACTTACATAGAGCTGTTCCCACAGGCACATTAGAAAAACTTGTAATTTCTAGGACATTAGGGACAATACTCAGGAAAGGCTTGCCTGAGTACTGGAGGAAAATTAGCCCTAGAGTAAGCATAGCTCCTGACTTCTATAATAAAACAAAAAAGCAAAACCTGAAAGGATCAAACTGTTTCCAATTGACTGCATACCAGAACAAAGCTCAAGAATGTTTACAGGAATACAAAAATACCCAGCAACCAACAAGGTAAAATTCACAATGCTGGCAACCAATTAAGATTACCAGACATATCAAATAAGGAGAAAATACAACTTACAATGTGGAAAATATAAATCAATCAAAATCCATCCAGAGTGGGCCTCCCAGGTGGGTGGAGGTCACGGCTTTGTCTTTGGCAGAGATGGGATGATTAGAATTATTAATTGTAGTTAAATGACAATAGCTTAGAACTGAGGGCCCTCCCTTTAAAAGTTCTATATTTCTGCTTATGTACAGGAATTTGGACACTGAGATGATAGTCTGCCATTTACCTCCTTTGCCATCAAAGTAATAAATTTCTCTTTCCTTCTCAAAAAAAAAAATCCATCCAGAATTGACACAGATGTTAAAATGAGCACAGACACTAAAATAATTATAACTGTATTCCATATGTTCAACATGTTAAGTAGATGATGACGTAACTGGATATCCATATGTAAAAGAAAAAAATTAAACTCCCATCTTACACCAAATATAAAAATTAACTCAAAATGGATCACAGCTCTTAAACATAAGAGCTAAAACTATGAAACTCTTAGAAGAAAATATAGGAATAAATCTTTATAACCTTGAATTAGATCATGTTTTGTTAGATGTGACACCAAAAGCACAGATAAAAAAATAAATTTCACTTCATCAAATCAAAACCCTTTGTGCGTCAAAGGCCACCATCAAGACAGTGAAAAAGAAATATTTATTAATCCTACACACAAGGGACTTGTATCAGAGTATATAAAGAACCTTACAACTCAGCAATAATAAGACAATCTAATTTAAAAGTGGACAAAGGTATGAATAAACATTTTTCTAAAGAAAAAATACAAATGGTCAATAAGCACATAAAAACATGCTCAACATCATTAGACATTAGGGAAATGCAAATCACAATCATAATAAGTTAGCACTTCACACCCAGTAGAATTACAATAAAAAAGACAACAAAAAGGGTTGGCAAGAATGTGGAGAACTGGAACTCTGAGACATTGCTGGTGGGGATGTAAAATGGTGTAGCCACTTTGCGAAAGAATTTTGTGGTTTCTCAAAAAAAAAAAAAAAAAAA
>NW_012133858.1:18632372-18634319 GCF_000956105.1 Propithecus coquereli | reverse complement strand
AAAGACATAAAATATAATCCTAGTAAAAGGTTTGAAAAACCTATTTGAAGGAATAATTGTGGAAAACTTCCCTTGTCTGGCTAGAGATTTAGACATCCAGATACAAAAAGCTCAGAGAATGCCTGGGAGATAAGTTGCAAGACAAACTTCACCAAGGCATCAAGTGATCAGACTATCTAAAGTCAACATGAAGGGATAAATCCTAAAAGCAGCAAGAAAAAAGCATCTATTTACCTATAAAGGAAATCCCATCAGATTAACAGTGGACTTCACAACAGAAACCTTACAAGCCAGAGAGACTGGGGTCCTATTTTCAGTCTTAAAGAGAAAAACCATCAGACAAGAATTTTGTATCCTGGTAAACTAAGCTTCATAAACGAAGAAGAAATAAAGTCTTTCCCAGACAAGCAAATGCTAAGGGAATTAGTCACCACTAGACCAGCCCTACAAGAAATGCTCAAAAGAATTTTAAACACGGAAAGCAAAGGTCACTACTCACCATCATAAAAACACACAAAAGTATAAAACTCTCACAGGTCTTAAAAAGCAAGTACAAAATTGAGACTAAAAAGCAACTATGTAACAATTAACATTATGAAAGGAACAAAACTTGACATGCTAATATTAACCTTCAAAATAAATTGCCTAAAAGCTCCACTTAAAAGATATAGATTGGCAGAATGGATTTAAAAAAAAAAAAACAACAGGATACAACCATATCCTGCTTACAAGAAACCCACCTAACTGGTAATGACACTTTATAATAGACTCAAGGTAAAGAAATGGAAAAGATAGTCCATGTAAACAGAAACCAAAAGCAAGTAATACTGATACCAGATAAAACAGACTTTAAATCAACAATAGTAAAAAAAAAAAAAAAAAAAGGTCATTATATAATAAGGGAATAAATTCAACAAGAAGATATAACAATCCTAAATATATAAGTAGCCAACACTGAAGCACTCAGATTCATAAAACAAATATTACTAAACCTAAAGACACAGACAGCAATACAATAATAGTGGGGGATCTCACTCACATCACTAGACAGATCATCAACACAGAAAATCAACAAAGAAATACTACCAGTGCACTTAAATTGCATTTTAGACCAAATGGACCTAACAGACATTTACAGAACATTGTATCCAATAGCAGTAGAATATACATTCTTCTAGTCAGTGTAAAGAACATTCTGTAAGATAGACAGACCATACATTAGGCCAGATACAAGTCTCCATAAATTTTAAGAAATCAAAACCGTATCAAGTGTCTTCTGAGACCACAGTGCAATAAAACTAAAAAGTAATACCAAGAGGAACTATATAAATACACGGAAATTAAACAACATGCTCCTGAACAATTTTGGGGTCAATAACAAAATTAAAACAGAAATTTTTAAAATTTTAGAAACAAATGAAAATGTAGATACAACCTACCAAAATCTCTGGGATTCAGTAAAAGCAGTGCTAAGAGAAAAGTTTATAGTATTAAATGCCTAAATCAAAAAGATAGAAAAATTACAAATTAACGACCTAACGTCATACCACAAGGAACCAGGAAAACAAGAAGAAACCAAGCCCAAAGCCAGCAGCAGAAAAGAAACAAGACCAGAACAGAACTAAATGAAAATGAGACAAAAACAATACAAAGAACCAATGAAAGGAAAAGTTGGTTCTCTGAAAAGATAATATTGATAGACTATTAGCTAGATTAACCAAGAAAAAAGAGAAAAGAAGATTGAAAAAGCATTATCAGAAATGAAAAAGGGGCCAGGCATGGTGGCTCATGCCTGTAAGCCTAGCACTCCGGGAGGCCGAGGTGGGCGGATCGTTTGAGCTCAGGAATTCGAGACCAGTCTGAGCAAGAGCGAGACCCTGTCTCTACTAAAAATAGAAAGAAATTGGCCAAACAACTAAAAATATATATAGAAAAAATTAGCCAGGC
>NW_012133858.1:18629790-18632064 GCF_000956105.1 Propithecus coquereli | reverse complement strand
GAAATGGAACAATTCCTGGAAACTTAACAACCTCCCAGGATTTAATCAGGAAGAAAGAGAAATCCTAAACAAACCAATGATGAGCAGTGAAATTGGATCAGTAATAAAAAAAGTCTCTCAACATAAAAAAGCCTAGGCCAGACAGATTCATAGCCGAATTCTACCAGATGTACAAAAAATTGGTATCAATCCCATTGAAAACATTCTAAAAATTGAAGAGGGGAGAATCCTTCCTAACTTGTTCTATTAAGCCAGTATCACCCTGATACCAAAGCCAGGCAAGGTCACACAGAAAAAGAAAACTAGAGGTCAGTATTCCTGGTGAACACAATGCAAAAATCCTTAACAAAATACTAGTAAACCAAGTCCAAGAGCACATCAAAAAGATAATACACCACAATGAAGTGGGTTTTACTCCAAGGATGCAAGAATGGTTCAACGTAAGCAAACCATTATATGAATTAAGAACAATAACCATATGATCATCTCAACAGATACAGAAAAAGCATTCAATAAAATCCAGCATCCCTTCATGATAAAAACTCTCAACAAAACAGGCATAGAAGAAACGTACCTCAAAATAATAAAAGCCATATATGACAAACCCACAGCTAACACTGTACTGAACAAGGAAAAGTTAAAAGCATCCCCCCTAAGAACTGGAACAAAACAAGGATGCCTACTTTCACCACTTCTATTCAACATGGTACTGGAAGTCCTCACTAAAGCAATCAAACAAGAGAAAGAAATAAAAGGCATCCACATTGGAAAGGAGGAAGTCAAATTATCTCTGTTTGCTGATGATATGATCTTATTCCCAGGAAACCTTCAAGATCTCTCCAAAATGCTGATGTGGATGCAGAGAGATAGGGACACTCATACACTGTTGGTGGGATGCAAACTAGTACAACCTCTATGGAAAGTAGTATGGAGACATCTCAAAGAACTAAAAGTAGACCTACCATTTGATCCAGGAATCCCGCTACTTCGTACTTACCCAAAGGAAAAAAGGACATTTTATAAAAAAGACACCTGAACTTGAATGTTTATAGCAGCACAATTCACAATTGCAAAGATGTGGAAACAACCCAAGTGCTCATCAATACATGAGTAGATTAGTAAAATGTGGTTTATGCACACCATAGAGTACTACTCAGCCATAAAAAAATGGTGAACTAATACCTCTTGTATTAACCTGGATGGAACTGGAAGACCATTCTTCCAAGTGAAGTATCACAAGAATGGAAAAACAAACACCACATGTACCCCCCATTAAATTGGAACTAATCAATCAACAATTATGTGCCCATATGGAAATAACACTCATTGGAAATCAAGCACGTCGGGGGGAGAAGGGGATCGGTAAATCCACACCTAACAGTTACAATGCATACTATCTGGGTAATGGGTACACTTATAACTTTGACTCAAACAGTACAAAAGCAATTTATGCAACCAAAACACTTGTTCCCCCGTAATATTCTGAAATTTTAAAAAAGACTGCTAGATTTGATAAATGACTCCAGTGAAGTTTCAGAATTCAAGATCAATGTATAAAAATCAGTAGCATTTCTATACATGAATAACAATCAAGCAGAGAACCAAATCAAGAACTCAATCCTATTTACAATAGCTGCAAAAAATTAAATACTTTGAAATACATTTAACCAAAGGGGAAAGATCTCTACAAGGATAATCACAAAACACTGATGAAAGAAAGTGAAGAGCACACATAAAAAATGAAAAGATACCCACACTTGTGAACTGGAACAATTAATATTGTTAAAATACCAATACTATCCAAAGCTATTTACAGATTGAATGCAATCCCTATCAAAATACCAATGACATTCTTCACAGAAATAGAACAAACAATGCTAAAATTTATATGGAACCATAAAAGTCCCCAAATATCCAAAGCAATCCTGAGCAAAAAGAACAAAGCTCGAGACATCACACTACTTGACTTCACAATATACTACAAAGCCATAGTAATCAAACCAGCATGGTACTGGCATAAAAAGAGACATCTAGATTGATGGAACAGAATAGAGAACTCAGATATAAATCAACACATTTACAGACAACTTATTTTTAACAAAGGCACCAAGAATATACAATGGGGAAAGGACAGTCTCTTCGATAAGTGGTGCTGGGAAAACTGGATAACCATATCCAGAAGAATGAAACTTAGACCCTAATTTCTCACCATAAACAAATATCAAATCAAAATGGATTGAAGACTTAAATCTAAGACCTGAAACTATGAAACTA